>NC_047025.1:32001989-32301989 GCF_902652985.1 Pecten maximus
ATAACCAAAACATTTACGTAACACCATGATAAATATAAACACACCTGGTTATTGGCTATGGGAAGGAGTCCCCCAATTGATTAAAAAAAAAAGGATAAAAAGAGAGACATCTTTTTTTGTCAATAAACCAAAAAAACAAAAACAAAACAAAAACAAAAACCATACAGAAATAAGATAACCCTGAATCCTGTGGGAAAGGACTAAAATATCATGATAGCTGTAATATTATTTTGTGCGTTGTTATTTTCCCATAGTAGTATATATATTATCTTTCCTTAGGTAAGTTGTACATGACATGGCTCTTCCTGGTGGCACTATGTTTTATGTACAACGCCTGGGTCATTCCACTTCGTGGAGTCTTCCCGTACCAAAACCCCTCCAACCTCATCTACTGGCTCATCTGTGACTACACCTGCGACGCCATCTACATACTGGACATTATGTTGGTGAAGCCCCATCTCACCTACCTAAACAGTGGTATAGTGGAGGTAAATATCAGAACAGTTCAAGTTTCAGAAAGTTTGATATTTGTCGGATTATTTCTGTTTACACCCCTTTGGGATCTATAAGTTGAAGCCGGAGATACGCTTAGTGAATACATTGGAGAAGACATTAAGTAATGGTAGTCTAAGAGTTGAATGTTATCAAATTAAAAGGATTTCTGTTGTAAATGATAATGAATTTTATACTCTGTCTTAAAACAAAACTTTCACTTTCGCTCCATCAAAGTTCCTGGGGCGAATCTCCGCCAAAATATTAAATATTAAGTACACATATATAGTACTGTAAATGTACTGAATTTGAAACACTCACAATTTAGCGCAAAACCAATTAAAACAGATACGTAAGCAAAATGATGAATTAGCACACCAACAATGATTGTCATAGAAACCAATGTAGATAAACTACAATAAGTACAATCATAATTTAAAGGAAAGCTGCCAGCGCGAAAGGCGCTCAAATAAGATTACCGCTAGAGTATGTACGTTTACAGTAGGTTATACACTAAAATACAGTCAAACTTCGATGTTTCGAAGTTCAAGGGACTAACAGAAAAACTTCGAAACAGCGGGACTTCGAATTATTCATGGTTGACAATAGATCGATGTTTTCTTGATAATGACTATATATGTTAACGTTACATGTCCTCGGTGTCTTCGTGATGATCGTCGCCTGTCAGGCTCAAAAGTTAATTTATACCTCAAACACAACAAAATAAAAATACTTTTCATTAATTATACCTAAGCATTTTATTAATTAAACAAACTATGTATCGGTTACAAAACACTTATATCGCGTTTAACAGATAAAGCAAAAGAAGTACAATGCACACTTACGTAAGTCGTTAGGCTTTTCTGCTAAAGACTCGTGCGGTTACGTTATGTGCATATAAAATACGGAATGCTGATCGGTTGGAGAATACATGATTGAATGACAAATAATCGATTTACTTGGATATTTATGTATAAGTTTGCAATGTGACACTTATGAGTGAAGACATCGCTAATTGTTTGTGTTTAAAATTGGTCCGCTTGTTTTATAGTTCCGTAAAATTTACTCACCGACCGCTGATTTCAATGGCGGCGAAGATTATCAGAGACGACTACCGAAATGTTTTATCACAGTGATTAAATGTCATGGCTTCTAAATACACCTTTTATCTATCAATTTGGTCTGATTATTAATTAACCCCATGATCGGGAGTGACAACACACGCTATCGTTATCCCTATTGTCAGTCAGGGCATCTAGGGGAGAAGTGTGAAATCTTGCCGCGGGGGTCACGACCAACACCTGTCCAGTGGTCAGTACAGGTAAACTTTTGTTCGAATCATGAGATGTCAATTACCTATGACATCATAGCTAACGGGCCATGAAAAAAGTTTGATACATTGAAAACTTTGATTTATAAAAATTTGAATCATGCATAGGTTCGTTAGTAGCGTTATATAGTAAGGAAATTCGGGACCAAGCAAAAAGTTTGATACAGTGAGAAATTCGAATCAACGAGGTTTGACTGTGGGTACGTGTCACCTCATTACTTGACCTTTGACCTTAAGCTTTGGAATTCCGGAAAAGGACCAGAGTATATTGTCTCAACAAATGTTTTGTGCATAGATGTCACACTTCTAGGAGCCCTCACCTCTATTTGAACTTTGACCTTTGGCCTTGACATGAAGTTTTGCATTTTATTGACATACAAGTATGATATTATTCCAAATGTTTATATATGTTCAATATAAGTCCCCTACCAGTGAAACAGAAGGGACTTAAAGTTTCTCTCCATCTGTCTTGTACGTATGTAAGTAACGTCAAAGTTTGTGATTTTGATCAAACTTCACACAATGATAAAGGACCATAATATCTTTGACAAGCTTGGTTTTAAGGGTTTTGGGGTCAAGGTCACTGTTACTATTTTCAGCAAGGTCGGCAGGGGCATGTATTGTTTTATCAATACCCAGTATGATTGTTGTTGATGTGAATATGACAGATGAGATGATACATGAGGAAAAAAAGTCTTAGTTTGAATTTTTAAATGATATTCAATTGTTTGATATGTTTCCTGTCCTTGATTTTTTGATATGTGGTATTTCAACCATGTTTAAACTGTTTTGCTAAATTGCTTTAAGCTTTATTTTGTTGTATGTATTGTCATAAACATTAATGATTCTTTTTACTTTTTCAGACTGATCCAAAGTTAATGAGAAAGAATTACATGCAGAAAAGAATGTTCAAGGTAATATACACAATGCTGTGAGTGAGCTCACCATATTTTCACAAATTGAAAGCTTATATAATGCTATTGAATCGAAAAATATCTCTGAGTTAGAAGGCAGCATAAAAATGTAAACACACAAGGCTTTAGTTTCATTGATATTCCATAACTGAAGGATATTTGTTTAGTTAAAATTTTCCATATGAAAGCATTAAAGATTTTAAGGAAAGTTCTTTGATTAGATTTTCACCTTTTATCCAGTAATGCTTTCCTATGGACATTCGTGGAATATTGGTGAAACTCCATCAGGCCAGATACCCTACAAATGTATCCTGATTACTGATACAACTCTATGATTCTGTTACAGTATGATGTTCTATCATTACTACCCCTCGACTTGTTCTACCTGATTTTCGGTGTTGTGCCATGGTGTCGTCTGCCACGCCTCTTCAAGGTTTGTCCGATTTTCAACATATTTGTATACGTTAGTGTGGTTCCAATTTCCTTTGCTGATATTATCTACTTAAAACTTTAACTGGCATCTCATTTCAATTGAAAATTCATAGGAATTCTTGTATTCAGTGTTTTTACAATTTCACAACTTTTTGTGCCTTCTCCATTTAGGAAAAAGTGTGATATTCATGAAAAATAGGTAATTGGTTTATTTTCTCTTTATTTTGAAAAAAAAACAGCATACTTTTCAGCTAAGCTGTAAAATAGCAAGGGCAAAAATATCACTGTATATTATATCCTATAATAAAATGATATGATACAACAGATGCCAGAGCTACCATGTTTTTAAAGACTGCATGAATCTCGCTTTTGCTGTTTTCATAGGGTGAAGAATGGATCAAATTGGTCTTAACACAAATCTATTGGGCTGCAATTAACTACAATCTCAAGAGACTCGGTTCATCATGTTACATAGCCACTGAAAGTGTTTTAAAAATCATAGTTCTATGTTACAACCGCAATGCTTAGAAATTCTTTTTTCCCCCCTCAAATCTTATACCTTTTTCAGATCCAGACATTTTGGGAGTTCTATCAGAGATGTGACCAGGCAGTGAAATCAGCTCATGTATTGAGGTAATGTATAATCATTTTGGGTAAATTTCATCAAACTACACAAAATGTGACCTGCAAAGTCCTGGTCATCTGCTTCCTGACATTTGTGTATATTTGATAATATAAGTACTATTACTCAGGTATTCTGTGACCAATATTATCTGTTTAAAACCACATTCATACCTGGTATTGTTTGATATGGTTTTACTATTACATGTATATGATATCTCATCAATTCAGAAATAAGAAAACTAATAAAAATACCGAAAACACAAAACACAACACGGAATCTGTAAACAATGTGACATCATCGGAATGTGCAAGATGCAACAATGTACAACAATGTACAACAATGTACAAAACTGCATATTTTACATGAATACATTAATGAGCAACATTAACCCATATATGAAGTACTATTAAACTGTGACCAGTGCTATCTGTTTACTACAGAATCATAAAGACAATGACATACATGCTGTTCCTGATCCACCTGGAGACGTGTGGCTACTACGCAGTGTCAGTGTATGAGGGAATCGGCTCCAATCGCTGGGTCTATAATGGGGAAGGCATCGCGTAAGTATAATAATACATTTCCTAGTTATCATATTCTGTTAAGATAACTTTATGTGAATGATGAAATGGGAAACTCCTACTATATTCTGTGTCATAACAATATACCATTGCAATTTCAATAAAATAATAATACAGATTATCCCCTATATACTGGTGCTGTAGCTCATATGACTATTACTATGGATGTTATAAACTTTCAGCTTAGAATTGACTTATGCTTATTGAATTGGAACATTTGTTGCCTTTGACACTAAATTTCATAACCTCTGATAGGTACATCCGCTGTTTTTACCTGGCTACAAAGACTGCCACCTCCATCGGCAACAATCCCATCCCGACCAATACACTGGAATACATCTTCATGACAATATACTGGGTTTCGGGAGTTTTTGTCTTTGCTCTTCTGATTGGTCAGGTAAGTCACATGACTATTTTGTTATTATTTTGGTCAGATATAATGATTTAGACTTGTTATATTTCAGGTTTTTCTGATTTTTTAGATCCATTAAAGTCATAATTTTCTCAAGAATATCTCCTTGTTGAATATTCACTGAACAGTCCATACCAAGCTGTAGATTTTCAATGAAAAAATAATTTAGCGTGAACATGTCCGCAAGATTTATAATGATTACATGTATTCTCTGCTTTTCTTAAATAGTATTAGATCTATTCATGATTTTAAAATGGACCTTGTCATACATGAAGTACAAGGTAAGACCTGGTGTGGGATCAACCAGATCCTTATTCATCCAGGCGTTTGGGTTTTATAAAATATAGAAAACCTGTTGATATCTTGTGTTACTTACAGATACGCGATATCGTTGATGCAGCAGGCCGTGTAAAAGCCCAATATGACAAGATGATGGATGATGCTCTTAGATATGTCAAGAACCTTAACTGTCCTAACGATACACAACACAAGGTCAGGACGTGGTTCCTCTACCAATGGGAGCAGCAGAAAATCTCAGGTATGTAACAGCTAGGAGACCTTGTTCATCAGAAAATGTTGACAATAGGAAATATCTCAGGTAAGTTACAGGTGACATGGTACATAAGGTGATGGTGACAGTAGGAAATATCTCGGGTACATAACAGGTGATATGGTACATAAGGTGATGGTGCAGTAGGAAATATCTCAGGTAATTTACAGGTGACATGGTACATAAGGTGATGGTGGTAGTAGGAAATATCTCAGGTACATAACAGGTGACATGGTACATAAGGTGATGGTGGCTACAGGAAATAACTCAGGTACATAACAGGTGACATGGTACATAAGGTGATGGTGGTAGTAGGAAATATCTCAGGTACATAACAGGTGACATGGTACATAAGGTGATGGTGACAGTAGGAAATATCTCAGGTACATAACAGGTGACATGGTACATAAGGTGATGGTGGCTACAGGAAATATCTCAGGTACATAACAGGTGACATGGTACATAAGGTGATGGTGGTAGTAGGAAATATATCAGGTACATAATAGGTGACACGGTACATAAGGTGATGGTGGCTACAGGAAATATCTCAGGTACATAACAGGTGACATGGTACATTAGGTGATGGTGACAGTAGGAAATATCTCTGGTACATAACAGGTGACATGGTACATAAGGTGATGGTGGTAGTAGGAAATATCTCAGGTACATAACAGGTGACATATGGTACATAAGGTGATGGGAACAGTAGGAAATATCTTAGGTACATAACAGGTGACACGGTACATAAGGTGATGGTGGCTACAGGAAATATCTCAGGTACATAACAGGTGACATATGGTACATAAGGTGATGGGAACAGTAGGAAATATCTTAGGTACATAACAGGTGACATGGTACATAAGGTGATGGTGGCAGTAGGAAATATCTCCGGTACATAACAGGTGACATGGTACATAAGGTGATGGTGGTAGTAGGAAATATCTCAGGTACATAACAGGTGACATGGTACATAAGGTGATGGTGGTAGTAGGAAAATATCTCAGGTACATAACAGGTGACATGGTACATAAGGTGATGGTGACAGTAGGAAATATCTACAGGTACATAACAGGTGACATGGTACTAAGGTGGATGGTGGTAGTAGGAATAACTCAGGTACATAACAGGTGACATGGGTACATAAGGTGATGGGGGGCTAACAGGAAATATCTCTGTACATAACAGGTGACATGGTACATAAGGTTGATGGTGGTAGTAGGAAATATCTCAGGTACATAACAGGTGACATATGGTACATAGAGGTGATGGGAACAGTAGGAATATCTTAGGTACATAACAGATGACACGGTACATAAGGTGATGGTGGCTACAGGAATATCTCAGGTAGTTAACAGTGACATGGTACATAAGGTGATGGTGCAGTAGGAAAGTACATAAGGTGATGGTGGCTACAGGAAATATCTCAGGTATGTAACAGGTGACATGGTACATAAGGTGATGGTGGCAGTAGGAAATATCTCAGGTACATAACAGGTGACATGGTACATAAGGTGATGGTGACAGTAGGAAATATCTCAGGTACATAACAGGTGACATGGTACATAAGGTGATGGGGGCTACAGGAAATAACTCAGGTACATAACAGGTGACATATGGTACATAAGGTGATGGCGACAGTAGGAAATATCTCAGGTACATAACAAGTGACATGGTACATAAGGTGATGGTGACAGTAGGAAATATCTCAGGTACATAACAGGTGACATTGTACATAAGGTGATGGTGGTAGTAGGAAATATCTCAGGTACATAACAGGTGACATGGTACATAAGGTGATGGGGGCAGTAGGAAATATCTCAGGTATGTAACAGGTGACATGGTACATAAGGTGATGGCGACAGTAGGAAATATCTCAGGTACATAACAGGTGACATGGTACATAAGGTGATGGTGACAGTAGGAAATATCTCAGGTACATAACAGGTGACATGGTACATAAGGTGATGGTGGTAGTAGGAAATAACTCAGGTACATAACAGGTGACATGGTACATAAGGTGATGGGGGCTACAGGAAATATCTCTGGTACATAACAGGTGACATGGTACATAAGGTGATGGTGGTAGTAGGAAATATCTCAGGTACATAACAGGTGACATATGGTACATAAGGTGATGGGAACAGTAGGAAATATCTTAGGTACATAACAGATGACACGGTACATAAGGTGATGGTGGCTACAGGAAATATCTCAGGTATGTAACAGGTGACATGGTACATAAGGTGATGGTGGCAGTAGGAAATATCTCAGGTACATAACAGGTGACATGGTACATAAGGTGATGGTGACAGTAGGAAATATCTCAGGTACATAACAGGTGACATGGTACATAAGGTGATGGGGGCTACAGGAAATAACTCAGGTACATAACAGGTGACATATGGTACATAAGGTGATGGCGACAGTAGGAAATATCTCAGGTACATAACAAGTGACATGGTACATAAGGTGATGGTGACAGTAGGAAATATCTCAGGTACATAACAGGTGACATTGTACATAAGGTGATGGTGGTAGTAGGAAATATCTCAGGTACATAACAGGTGACATGGTACATAAGGTGATGGGGGCAGTAGGAAATATCTCAGGTATGTAACAGGTGACATGGTACATAAGG
This sequence comes from Pecten maximus, assembly GCF_902652985.1. Lineage (NCBI taxonomy): Eukaryota > Metazoa > Mollusca > Bivalvia > Pectinida > Pectinidae > Pecten > Pecten maximus. The sequence goes on from NC_047025.1 coordinate 32,009,964, forward strand.
TGATGGCGACAGTAGGAAATATCTCCGGTACATAACAGGTGACATGGTACATAAGGTGATGGTGACAGTAGGAAATATCTCAGGTACATAACAGGTGACATGGTACATAAGGTGATGGGGGCTACAGGAAATATCTCAGGTATGTAACAGGTGACATGGTACATAAGGTGATGGTGACAGTAGGAAATATCTCAGGTACATAACAGGTGACATGGTACATAAGGTGATGGTGGTAGTAGGAAATATCTCAGGTAAGTTACTGGTGACATTGTACATAAGGTGATGGTGGCAGTAGGAAATATCTCAGGTACATAACAGGTGACATGGTACATAAGGTGATGGTGGTAGTAGGAAATATCTCAGGTACATAACAGGTGACATGGTACATAAGGTGATGGTGGTAGTAGGAAATATATCAGGTACAGTAACAGGTGACATGGTACATAAGGTGATGGTGGTAGTAGGAAATATCTCAGGTACATAACAGGTGACATGGTACAGTAATTATAGGGTAGTAAATAAGTAGTTATAGTGGACCTGTTTTCACCATCCAAACCAAGGCAATGCTGCTTGCCTCCTGTCATCAATATATTTGATGCCACCTACCACAATTAGTTTGGTCATCATTGCCAGTTCCTGGTTCACTTCCCATTGAAAAAAACAGAAAATCTCTTGAAATATACATTCTATGCAAATTGGATGCACATAAGCAATATTTTGTTAAGTATATGTGTAGCTCTTGATAATTGTCTAGCTTTGAATACCAGTTTTCTCCTGATAATAATTATAACAAGCTGGTAATTATGGGGATTCGTTTAGATTGCAACCAACATGCATGTATGATTTTAACCGTACTGTTTTATAACTGTTTTAATGGACTGTTGATCCACTGAATCTTTTCCACTGTATATAGATGAGAAGAAGTTGATGGACTGGCTACCTAAGAACCTCCGCACTGACCTGGCTATCCACGTCCACTTCAACACCTTGTCTAAAGTGACCTTGTTCCAGGACTGTGATAAAACCCTTCTGTTTGACCTTGTCCTCAAGCTTAAACCAATCCTCTTTTTACCAGGGGAATATGTCTGCAAAAAGGTAGGTATCCAGTTCTTCAACAATTAGAACACAATTTTGTCTTTATGTCAACTGAGAACAAGTCTCAAGTGACCTATTGAAATTGCTTTTGGCTGTCGTTTGTTGTCCGTCCATGAAATATTTTTATTTTCAACTTCTTCAAAATATAAAAAGAGGAAAATGGTCATGATATTTTGCAAGTAGCATGCTGGGATGAAGGGCTACCAGTTTTCAAATGAATAATCTTGGCTTACTTTCAAAGTCACAGAGGTCAAATGTGTTAAAAATGTTTAAACAACTTCTCAATAGCCAAGAGCCCCTGTGGTTATATTTAAGGCCAATAAATAAGCTTGCTTAGCTGAAGACTTACTAAGTTTATTCAAATGAATGACCTTGACCTTAATTCTTTCAATGTTTTACATATTTAGTTCTCCTGAAAACAAAGTCTCAAGTAACATAATTATAATGGCGTGATTGCCTTTTGTCTCTTGTATGTCGATCTTTAAACAGTTTTATTACTATGTTTTCTTGCTTCCTCCAGGGAGAGGTGGGGAAGGAGATGTATATTGTCAGTCAAGGTCAGGTTGAGGTCGTTGGGGGACCAGATGGTACTACAGTCCTCGCCACACTCAAGGAGGGAAGTGTGTTTGGTGAGATCAGGTTGGTAGAAAATTTTCTGTTAGAATTTGTTTTTCTATATACCTAGACTAATGACAGTATTACATATGGCGCCCAACTTAGATACCCACGGAGGTGGTGTAGGGTCTCGTGTGTGTCTTCGGGGTCGGGTTCAACTTTGTTGAAGGAGGGAGGAATGTAGCAGAACTGGACTGGGTCGATCTTTTGCGACCAGGCAGCTCAATTGGTAGAGCATCTGGCTGGTGTTGGGAGGTCCCCAGTTCGAACCCCGGTCTAGCTGTGCTTGTTTCCTCTTCTATTACATATGCTATTAATATTCAAAGACAGTAGTGATATGTTTTCTAACTTACCTTGAACATTGTTCAAAAGGGTTGCATGGTGTCTTCCTACAAAGGTACGGATGAATACATTTAATGAGAACACTCATTCCTGTTTTACAGTTTGTTGGCCATTGCGGCAGATGGCAATCGTCGGACTGCTGATGTAAGGTGTAAGGGGTTCACAAACCTCTTTATCCTCAGCCAGACAGAGTTTGAGGACGCCATGGCAGAGTACCCTGAAGCACACAAACTTCTCAAAAAGCGAGCCAGGTAAGTATCCATAATAATTCAGTTAAATTTAAAATACAATTTATCACTGGCACCCAAACACAAAAACAAAAAAAAACATGGATGCATATTGTTTAAATGGTCATGTATTGCTTGAGAGTATCAGTTTTCAGCTTGCTTAGGCAGATATATCACTACTATTCATTTCAAATGGGTCGGTAAAAATCAAGGTAAAATCACAAAAAAGTATTTCAGGAAAACAACACTATATAGAGCAGCTGCTATCCAAAACAAATTGAAAATCCCTCTCCCGAACTAGTTTGACAGAAAGGATCTCTGTACCTAAGATTAATTTTTAATGTCTCCTCCCTTCCTCGGTATGAAATGGCTAATAGCACCTACAAAACTCAGCTTTATCCACGAAATCACAAACCATATCCTGAGTACAGAGTGTGATATTCATGGTCAGTATCATTATACATACAGATTACCATTTTATTTACTATTTAACAGAAAGTTATTGAGACAAAATGCAAAGCTATCAACCAAAAGTCATGGATCTACTGGAAGCTCCAAAGTTGAGGTAGAGCCGATCATACGAACACCGGGCAGAGACACGGAAACACCTAAACTCTTCAAAACTGTCCTACAGGTACGGTGGGGACATTCAGTATCACATTTATATTAAATGATGCAAGTTTCAATGTTGTTAAAAACTGAATTGGTTTACATTAATTAGGATGCCGTTAAAATATCTGAAATATGAAATGAACATTTTTCAAAGATTGAAAAAAAAATCACAGTGAAAAAAAATTTCAACTAAAAAAATTGTTTAAATTCCCTATTTATAAATTTAAAGTGTTTGAAAAGTAAACTATCAGTTCTGTTTCAAAAAAATAACAAAAAGATGATGCTTTTTGTTTAGAAATGGGGACAGACACATGAGGTATAGACTTTGAGCATGTTAGAACTGGCTGTTTGCATTGCACTATTTGATGCCAAGTCAAAATTTAGAGGAATTTAATTGAACTTGATTTATAATATCTAATATTAACACAATGTAATGCTTAAAATTTAGTTATTTGTGTTATCTCTCAAATTATTTGCTATGAAAAATGAGGGCATTCAGTGTTACACATATCCATATGTTTGCCCCTTCATCTTGAACTTATTCAGAGAAAAGATTTCAAAAATTTATTAATTTCTTTATGTTCAAAGTCTTTGATTGTAAGTGTGAGGGAAAGTATATCACACGTTCCTCCTTAGGTTGACTTGGTTATGAATTTACAAAAAGAAAAAATTCAATAAAATGCACTAGTGGGCACATTTCTTTTTAACAGCAAGATATATATCACGTTTGTAATGCCTGAAAGCTTGGTTCAAGATTGGACAGAAAGGCCAGGGTTCTCTCTTTCACTAATTTCAGTACTCAATTCTTTAGTATATTCATACAACCTCGTTTTGTAGTTTTGAGCTATTTAGAATGTTCCTTTAGTACAAACTTCAATGGATACCATATATAAAAAAAATAGTCATACTAATTAAATTAATTATGTATATTTATATTGATGGCTTATTCAATTTAGTTTAATGTAGGATAAGCAGACTTTAAGTATTGGTAAAAATCTTGGGATGACAGTGTCTAGCAGAAGTAAGATCATTGACAAATATTTTACCTTTTGACCTTGATATTCTGAAGCATTTTCCAGAGATTATCTCTTGTACTACATATTCAATGTATCTTATGTAAAATGAATGACCTTGACCTACTTTTCAGGTCACAATGGTCAAATGTGTTGAAATCTTTAAACATCTTCATCTCAATCACCAAGAGGCCCAGGGTCATGATATTGGGACAGTGGACTACTTGGATAACAGATTAAATGTTTGTTCATATGAATGACTTTGACCTACATTCAAGGTCACAGGAGTCAGAACTCGGGTGACCATTAAGGCCCATTGCCCTCTTGTTCTTTTCACCCTCCGAACTTTTGATCAGGTCATTCATTTACTCATTTGCTTGGGGATAGGATCAGCACTTTTGACATGAATGCAACGAACATTGACTTTTTTTTCGCTGCACTTTCTAAAAATGTTTGTGGATGCACAGAGGGAATTAGCAAAGCTCACACTTAAAAGTGAATTCATCGTAATAATCTGCAAATAAGCTCCTCACAAATAAGCCCCATTCTCTCTAAAAATGGTTTTCACAAATAAGCCCCCCCCCCCCCCCCCCCCAACTAATGCTAATGTTGTATAATATATTTATTAGCACTTAGTATCTATACTACTAATGATTTACCTTATGTACAGTGTATATATATATGTATATATATAAGTAAGCTCTGCTTGTTTTACTTGTTACGTTATAATCACAGCTTTTTATCAGTTCAGACTTGTACCCTATAGTTATTTTGTTAAACAGTAATCATTATAATCACAATGGCTCTCATTATACTACTTAAATTTCACTGTAGAATATTCACCACAATACTGAAAATTCACAAATCTTTATATATTTATTGGCTTTGCAGGAAATTAGCAGTCATGCTAAATTCCTAACTAACCTGAGAAATAATGCTAACTGGCAAACATGTTTATTGTTAGTCATGCTGAAAACTGACAATCAAGTTCAAGGTCAAGAAACCATTACTTCATTTCATAGAAATATTTGTTTTTTGAAGAAACTGAATAGAAAAATATTGTGTATCATACCTCATACAGGTCTGCAATCTCAAGGTCATTACCTCAGCACAAGGTTAAACATTGTCTTTGTTTCTAAATCATAAGTTAAGCATGTTTAAGGAAGATTGATAATATGTGTTGATTAGACAAGATAGTGTGTCACATACCACATATAGGTCTACGTTATCAAGGTCAGAGCAAGAAGTTGAAGGTCAAATCTCAAAATTATTAAATATTTTTTTAAAAACCAGAAGAGATATGTATACTATAACATGACTGTTATGTACCATATTGCTTTCTGTTACTGCTAGGTCAAGGTTGAAGCAAGTGGAGTCTGCATAACTGTCAAATAACTGCAACACTTATCTAGACTGTCTTATAAATAGTTAAACAAATTTGTGCTGAAACTTTGTATATTTAGTTGAACATTTTGTGCTGAACCTTTGTATACATCAAATGTACTTGATTTTGAGATGGTGTTACGTACAAGTCTATAATCCAAGGTCAAGGTTACAGGAGCTCCATGGATACATGATGTACCACCACCAATTTTATCATCAAGGTCATTTGATTGCTCTAAGTATTCTACTCGATAAGAAATCTGAGGTTGCACACATGGTTAAAAAAAAATTAAAAATCCTTCAGTTAATAAAAAAGTGGCCTTTACATGTAAATATCTTGCTACCTTAATATGCCACCCAACAAAGGTAAGGATCTAAAAGGTTTGACGTGTACAGGTTGATATCCTTACAATGTTGTATTTCAGGGTATAAAAGGTCTCTTTAAAATCCTGATTTCATAACCTGTGTATGCTATCTTAAGCAACATTTTGATCCAATTATACTTTTCAAACAGTTACAGTCCTTTGTTTCTTTCAGCTTTTTAACCTTGTCTGAGGAAAGCAATATTTTGGTTTGACAATCTTTATAGTAACAGTGTATTTTTCCTATGTTTTGAGTCAGGAACGAATATCAATTTAGCATGACGGGAAGGGAAAATAAAGACTTGACATCCCCATTGTTAAAATGGAGGATGTGTTCCCTGTTATTAAATCTGCACACTCCTTTATTCAAAATGATGAGCCCTTTATTTCACCCTAAATCATAACGACTTGCTTCTGTCATCACAGATGATGGATCCAGAATCGTCCATCGCCAAACGTCTGGGGTCGGTCTCTCATACGTCAGAACACAAGGACAGCCTGACCGTGGAAAACATTACTGACACTACTATGTTAAACAAGGTATAGACTTACATATACATAACATGGTGTTGGAACTTTGTTTGGGAATCAGATATATACTTTCAGTGTCAATCTTTTGTCACACTTTCCACTGACTGCACTAAGATGCCATATATATATTTGGCCCAATTTTGAAAAAAAAAAAATTGTATGATGACTATGAAGTAATAATTTACATTGTTTATAATTATATTATATACCCATGTGCCAGAGTATTTAAGAAAACTGCTTCGCAAGGTAGAGAAAGTTACAAATATCACAGAAAGCCTGCCAATGTATTGAAATTTTCATTAATGCGAATTCCTTGTGGGAATTTAATACATGAACAAACAAAAACAAGAAATTGTATCCAGTGCTTCCCAACAACTCTTTGAAATTTTTCTGGAGGAGATTGTGCATGTTTAAATTTTCCAGCCTATCAAAGTATATTTATAGACCTCTTTTAGATACGATAATCGATACCCTATATTTGATGCAAATCTTTCTTCTGGAGAAATTTGATTTTCAAAATGATAAGAAAGACAAAAGGCTTCCTGATAATTTATGTCTAAATCTAGGGTCAAAAATCAAAGTGATGGTTAAAAATTAAGTAGAACTGATTTTCTAACCATTTTGATATTTCTAGAAATATTTTTTTCCTGTTTAGCACCAGATAGCAGACAAGCCTTTGCCAGATGCAGAGGAGGCAGAGGATTTCTACAGCAAAATGCTTGAATCTGATCTAATGGATCAAGAGACATATGAGGCTGTGATCAATGAAGCAGAAAGAAAACAGCTCCAACATCATGACACGCTGAACACAGACTGTAGTGTAGAGAGCACAGACTCTGGTAATTCAACAAACAAGATTCCCGAATCAGAAAACCAGGTTCCCCATCAGTAAAGTCTTCTTTCTATTTAGTGCTGGTGGTATGACCTTCGTAGTCACTCAATTTTAACATCATGTAAGCTAGGCTCTGATGACAGATGAAGGATGTCTGCCAACAGTGGTAAATGTGAAAGTGGAATATACTGAATAGGAATCAGGTTTCATGAGTTGCGCTTCTTCTTTTCTGTTCATTAGCTCTTGATGCCCAAAGGGCAATGAACTTATGCTATGATGTGGTGATCGACGACTGTGCATCCGGCTGACTACAACTTTTTCTTTGAAGGGTTATCATATTTGTTCAAATGAATTACCTTGACCTATATTCAAGATCACAGGGGTCAAATAGGATAAAATCTCTAAACAACTTCTTCTCAATAACCAAGAGCTTCTGTGAGTTGATATTGGGTCTGTAGCATGCTTGGATGAAGAGCTACCAAGTTTGTTGAAATAAAAGACCTTGACTTGCATTCAAGGGGTCAAATGTATTAAACCAAATCATTTAAGAAAATGTGTTTCTGAGGTTTGTAGGTATTTTCTTGAGTACTTTACATATGAAAAAGATCCGTCCTATACATGAGAACAGAGTGATGTCTTAGGATTTGAAAAACAAAAAATAAACTCTCCTACTGAAAAAAAGAATGACATTTGATTACAGGTGTAAAAAGGCAGGATTTTCACAGGTGGGGATTCACTGTCCACTGTAAATATCACGGCAACTGTCTTTAGGGTAACCGTATGCTCTTATATGCCATAAGCAACATATATCTCTGCTTTTACTGCAAAACCTAAATACTGTGCTGATGGTCTAAATGTTGCTGTCTTTGTCCTTCTTAAAAACATAATTTCTCAGGCTGTGAAAACTTCAAACTTTTTAATTTGATATAAATTTCACATCATTTGACCTTTAAATAAGCGATTGAGGGGTTATAGTTGTGCAAGTTCTTTAGTGCTGCAGGACTTATAAGATTGCAGTAGTGGGAAGGATGAATATTATCAAGGAGTAATTAAAATACCACATGCAAAAATATATGTTATCTTCATCCTCCAATATTTACATTATTTGTGTATGTCAGACTAATGTATTTGGTGTCAAGTACTATCGAAACTAATTAATTTAGTGTCAAGTACTATCGAGGCTAATTAATTTGGTGTCAAGTACCATCGAGGCGGTTGATCCTTCACTCTCTTGTTTATAATAATCAATCCTTGATTTTGTATATTTTTGTCATTGACAGGAGTACAGATGCCGAAAGTGAGTAGTCGGCCAGAAAGTGTCTCCAAAACCACATGTAACAAAAACAGTAAAGAACCGTTTGTTGGCTCTGAACTCTCTGGTAACTATGAGGAAACTTGTAACTGGGTCATCAAACAGGCTCTCTCTACCCCCGAGGTTGGAAAAACCAGGCGCTATAGTCGTGTGGAAGATGAAGCTCAAGTAAAAAAAATTGTTGAGGTACTGACAAAACAAAACCATGTTGTGGGCGTTAATAGGAATGATGAAGTGGAGCTTATGTCCTCATTTTTTGAGGATGATTATCCATTAGAAAATGTTCTTAAAGTTGAACCAGCGACAGGTCAAAAGTCTGAATTTCAACAAGTTGTTGAAAAGTGTGGAGTTGATGAGGATGGACAAAATACACAAACTATTCAAAATGAGAGTGGAGATCACGTGAAAAATAATGATCCCACAGAAAAGCAAGTTGATGATAAAATGAAAACTCCGGAGATGATTGTAGAATCATCCACAAATGAAAACAAGTCTGATAACTCTAATAGTGTGCCTGTCAAAAAGGATGAGGATGATCCAAGTAAGACTGCTATCAACAGTGACACAGGCAAGGCTCTCGGCAACGACGGTGCAGGCAAGGCTCTCAGCAACGACGGTGCAGACAATGCTGTCAAAGACATTGGTGCAGGCAAGACTGCCACTAACAATAGCACTGGCAAAGCCGACAGCAATAACAGTGTAGGTGAGTCTGCCAGCAACAGCGGTGCAGGCAAAGCTGGCAGCAACAACAGTGCAGGTAAAACTGCAAGTAATAATGGTGCAGGCAAGGTTGCTGATAATATTGGAACTGGTAGCAAGGCAGTGAGTAACAACGGTGCTGGCAAACTAACAAGTAACAATGACAAGGTTAAAGTAACAAGTAACAATGACAAGGTTAAAGTAACAAGTAACAATGACAAGGTTAAAGTAACAAGTAACAATGACAAGGGAAGCGATGCCATTGACAATGATGCAGGCAAGGTTGCTAGTGATATGGGTAATCCCAATAGCCTGGGTAAGGATGCCTATCAGAGGGAAGTTGGACAAATTGGTATGGACAAAAATCCTGCTACGGATGGAAGTCTGAGAAGTAAGCATCCATCGTCTGCATCTATCACCCGTATTTCAGGGGATTATGATCAAAACAATGAAGTATTCTTGAACTCCTTGAATTCGGATATCGACCATCACAAGCTTGTGGATGATCAAGGTCATAGGTCACCTGGTTATCATGATCAATCTAAAGGCCCTGAAGTCCAGATGAACGGTATTCCTTTACAGAACCAGATAACCTGTTCTGTAGAGATACATCGCGAGAAAAGTCTCACACCTGTTTCACTGAAAGATTGGATAGACAGTGCCAACGCAAAGCCCAGAACAGAAAGCATCAACTCTGTCACCAAGGACATCACATTACAAGAGTCTAGTGTATGACCAACTCAAGATAATTTTGTTAGGGAAGGTGAAATTCAAACACCATCTTCTTTCAGAATTAATTGTCAGTTGAATGTGTTACTTGTTAAATGTTACAGATCATTCAAATAACAAGATATAGCGATAATAATAAGACAACGACACTAGATTTCAGCGACTTGGGACTATTGATTGTATATAATGTAAATATGTATTAGATTTTATGTGTCTGACAAAGGGGTGAAAATTAATACTTTGGGGTCAAAACACAGAATCAAACATTCAACAATCTTTAGAAGAACAATTTCATGGCTAAAAGGGATATATAACAGATAGTGTTTAATGAAAATGAAATTTTATTTGTGTGGAGAAATGTTTGATTTACCAATTAATGATATTTTTAATTGTACATATCTTTAATTCTAGTGAAGTAAACCTTATATGGTTGTGTAATAAAAAAAAAGTGCAACATCTGTCAATGTTTCATATAAGCAGTTTATTGTTTCATGGATTAGTTGATATTAAGTCGTGATCTTGAATATTTGAAGTTGAAATTAACCTTTATTCATTAAATAAATGAAATCATTTTTTTTTTTTTTAATTTTTGTCAATATTCTGATCAACTTTATACAGATTTTCAGAGATGATCTCTTCACTCAGTTTCCAACCCCTTTCAGTAACTAAATAATATTTTGAAGTTCTAATTGCAACAGAAAAGTCTACAGTATTAATTGTGGTTACATAATCAAATGATGTTAGATTCTCACAACATACAGTGCATTATGTAGGTGTATCATATGGAGGATATAGAGCAAATACTTGGGGTATATAGATGTTTTCCCAAGTGCCATTTTCATAGAAATTTTTTTTTTCTAAATTGAAAGTTATTTCCATTTGTTTTCAAGTATTTTAATCTTTTCCAAAGATCTCAGTGACACTGATCTTTTAATCTTTGTATGAAGTTGAATTTTCCTTAAAGTTATTTTGAGTCACTATTTTAAAGAGTTATTGCCCTTTATTTTTTCAGTATTTCAATTTTGTCCATTGACATTTCTCAGCTTCAGACTGATCTCTTTGAAATTTGGTGGTAGGCTTTATAATCATGCGAAGCTGTGCTTTCCTGAATGGCATTTTCATTTCACACATTTTTAGAGTAATTACCCTTTCTGTCTTTTTTAGTATTAATCCTGTGTGGGGTTATGAAATTATTCTCTAACTATGACATGTAACTTAATTAAACTGATTTTTTAATTGACCATTTTTCTTATTACATTCCCATATTTGTGCATATTTGAATATGAATGCATATCATCCTGCATTGGAAAGGTGTATATTGAAGCTCATAGCATACAAAATGAAAATGAAAATTTAACAGGTGCTGCTAATGAATAATACAGTAGCTAACAGCAAGGGACACAACTCTAGATATCTAACTACTTTTCTGTGGGTCCAAAAGATTACAACTTAAATCATGTGATGTACTTAAAATATTGTAGATATTCAGTACTTGTATACTTTGTATATTGCATGAATGATATTGTTTAAAACATTGGACACTGAGAATGCACTATGTACAGTTATTTATGTTTCATGATTTTTCACTTCAATATGAAAGGAAAATAGAATCAGATTCATCACTGTATCTTATATTAATCATATGTGTTTCATGTGATGAGAATTATTTTGGATTTAAGAAGGAAGGGATTGGAGGCGTGGTCACTTCTAGTGGGCTTTAAATTCAATTTAGTTGAAAAGGAAATTGAAAAAGGAAAAAGTTCTTTAAAATTACTTAATGGTGTATCATTGCTCAACTCTTTACTTTTCTGTTAAAGATGCTTTCTGCATTTTATATCATGTATGTAATGTAATGAGACAAAGCATCATCTTCAGGCAGACATTTTGGCACCGTTTTATTTTTGAGATGAAATCTTAAATCTCATATTATGATTATGAATTAACAGCCTACATTAATTTGAGACATTCCTCTTTATCTTATTGGTGTGGATTTAGAACTGACTACTTTATGTAATAAGGGGTTACATTACAACATTGAAGTTTTGGATTTTGCCAATTCTTCTCTAAACGTTGATCAGTTGAGTGTATTAAATACTATTTGCCTCGACCAATAGAGTGTTACTAACGTTGACTATACATAGTTTAAAGAGATGATTAGTAATTATCCAAATGTCTGTTGTTGCCTGAAGACAATTTCTGTGATACAATAGATATATTAAATTTCTTAAGCGTTCACTTGTTTTTGTTTTCCATTACAACCAGGTATAGACCTATTATAGGTGGTAACCAAAGCTTACTACCGAATCATCAGCTTCACTACCCATGTAACAGAGTAGGATATCAGTGTAACACTAAAAAGAACAGTCCAGACCTCTTAATTGATGATATAGTGTAACAATTTACTAGAAATACCAGTCCAGCCCTCTTAATTGACATTACCAACTTAAAAGACACAGTATGAACACACAGGTTACTAGTAATAACTGGAGAAACATGACATGGATAACACGGATACTAGAAATAATGATCGAGACCTATTTGTGAAATCACATTCTTGGAAAGAGAATAACAGAAGACACTAAACAGCAGAGATCTTATGGACATGAAGACTGACCCTGATACAGAAATCAGTACATGTAATCAGTTAGTTGATGGAGGCAGGCAAAATTTGACTCTATATCCATATCTAAGGTATTATCAGGTATGACAAGGAAATTAGCTTATATAATTTTGTTCAGAAACAGTTATTTTAAATTCTACATCAAGACTTATCTGCTCCTAGGCGCCCCACAGAGTAACTGATTTTTATATACAATCCTGTTTCTTCATCACCTTTTCTATTTATTTTTTCATTACTTTTTCATGTTCATATGAGAAATAGTGGGAACTTGAAGTTTATGTCATATTTGCAACACATAGGACTGTCAGAAGTAATTTTATCTTGTTCTGTAGCTTATAAAGAGAGTTACCAAGATGCGGGTTTGTCAGACATAGCTAGGTCTTTGTTGGACCTTCTTGGGTGTTTTTACTTCAAAATACACGACGAAAACATTGAAAGTACATGTATGCAAGGTCATTCAAAATTTGACCAGCATGCCATTAACCAAAAAATCATGAAATACTGGTTCTATAAGTTGATCACTGTGGGTCAGTCATTTATTACCAGATGTACATGGTACTCAACTAATATCATAATGCAAGACTCATTGAAGATATGGTATACTTACTCCAAACTTGATACTTGATCAATAGCATAACTCAAAAGCCCTTGGTTATAGAACAAATTTCTGTACTGTGCATACACTACTGTGATGATGACTTCTGTCAGAAATTATCCATCCAGAGCCACTGTAGTCATTGCAAAGTAATTTATATGTATTAAGATCTTTATACCTGTAAGAAGACCTTGGTGACCTTGAACATAGGCCAAGGTCATTTATTTAATTATTTGATAGCCTTCATCCCATTTTGATACACAATGCATTTTAGTTACTAAAGTGTCAGAAGAATTTGAGTTGACGACTAACAATGGACATTACACCACAACATAAGCTCACTTGTCCACACTGATGAGCTAAAAGATTAGAAATATGGCAAACTTATTCATAAATATTTATTAACACACAATTACATTCAGTTAAATGGTTTTCTGCCATGAAATATCTCTTGCTGAAAGGAAATCCCATCTGCATTCCCTGGACAAGAATGTAAGGAACATTTCAATGGTCATTCCCTATGCAAGTCTACATAATCGGTGTATTCCGTGATCCGACTCATCCTTTCTACAACTTAATGACTGAATTGCATGTAAGTCTTGTTAAGAGGTATAGTGTTGTAATTAACTCGAGTCTGGCTGAACGATAGTACAGCTCCACTTTTACAACATCCACTAGTACTATGTTCTATCCATATGGAAAGGCTTAATCTAAAAGGTCAATTTAAAACATTTTTTCAGTCATTTTCATCATCATCATCAGGATCAGTGTGACCTTCCTCCATTTCTCTTTGAACCTTGCGGTGATAACTATTGTAACTGCTACTGGCATTCAAAGGCTCGCCAAAGTAGGCCGAATTCTCATCTTCACTTGACAGCTCATCATCATCTTCTGCAAACAAACAATAAGCTTTGTATATATATTCTCTGAAATCTTAAAGTAGTGGGTGTGTCACACATTTTTTTTTTGTATCAGGATCAATTTTTCACAAATACAAACTATAAAGTAAACATGTTATGAAATGTACTTAATTGAGATATCATAATTTGTTGTGGCATGAACAAAATTCATTAAAGAGTAACTATGGTACAGTCTGATTTACTAGTCTGAACATCTGATTTATATTTTACCATCTGCAAACGATGATTGTTTTCCCTTTAATTTCCTTTTTTGTAAAGGAATATTGAAGTCAGTGCTAAACAACACTACATTTTAACTATAAATGATTATGAAAATAATTTGAAAGGCAATACTTTTGATTAACTCATCAACCTTTTGTCCCAAAAAGCTTTACATCAAATATTACTAAGATTTGTGGTTCAGTAAGTGGTTTTTTTTTCAATATTCAAACAAAGCTGACCTATCTATAGAGTAATTATCAGCTAGCTACAGTGTCATGTCTTCATTGAGGCTTACGATCACAATACATTCCCCATAACCCATATATATCTAAGTCAGAAATTGAAAACCAAAATGCTGTTTGGAAACATTTCTCAATGTACATGTACACCTATACTAGAATTTACCTTGAACAACAGGCCCATGGGCCATAACAGTCACCTGATCATGAGTTATGAAATACAGAGGAGCCCACTTATTTGCGTATCGGTTATTTGCATCGACTAAAACATTGACTCCCGCTTATATGCATATAAAAATTCCAAAAAATCGAAAAGTTTTAATTCATTTTAGGGTATTTTTGTGATTTTCCCGTAATAAAAATTTTATGAAAAGTGTTTTAACTTACATACTGATTCGACACGATGTACAATGTTATCTTATCATTGGTTCACACTTCGTCATTACAGGTTACGTTCGATGCATCGATATCGACATTAAGTTATTATCCAGACCATATCAGTAGCAATGTGCAGAAGAATTACTGAATAAAATATTGCATATGCCTCATCTTTTGATGAGATTTGTTTATTTATTATAGCATCGATCCAAACCTGTGTTCTGTGCACTTGAACACTCGCTGAGGCAGGTTGCAATCGCCATGATTGTTTACTAGGCGCGTTGCATTGTGGGGGCATATGTGTAATGAACGACAACTCTTTGTGTGTGTGCGCGCCATTTTCCAAAACAAATCCAAACGACAATACACATCTCACGGTCATTTAAGAAGTCTATTGCTTAAGCAGTTCATCATCTATGGTCAAACAACTAATATACTCATAGCAGGAACAAAACGCATCTCGAGACGATAATGAATGTTATTTGAAACGATGACATTGTACATCGTAGTGCCAACCCACGCGTGTATGACTGATATCCGACCCAGAGACTCAGAGTGACGAGTAGTAAACGATGAAGTACATGTATATGCAAATATTTGTACATTTACAAATAACAACCCATGTATTTTGTATTTACTCTTATATTTTAAATACTGCTTTTTTTTTTAAAATATATTTTTAATGCAAATAACGTAAACAATCATATATATATAGCGCCCATTTTGAGTAACGACCTGACGATCTACATAGTGTATAAGAGGGGCCAAAACCCAACTCTGCCTATACGAATACTCCGGTTATTTGCATATTTTGTCATGGAAAAAGGGCTATGCAAATAAGCGGGTTGCTCTGTAATTCAGTTAATTTGTCCCTTTTTGGCCCACCCATCAGCCCTGGGGGTCAGTCAGGGCCAACATGTGCATACCATCAAACTGTCATACTAGTCTATTAATTTAAACCAAGTTAGAAAGAATTCCAATAGAAATTCAATAAATAATAGTCAAAAATGTGATTTCCCTATATAAACTTTAGTAAAGCTTATATATCCCCTCACCAGGGGCAAATGTGAGACCCTGTGGTCATGAGATTCACAATTTTGATAAAGCACTTTCAAATACTTCTATCTATTAGATTCTACTTCATTTGGGATTTGAGAAGGATTTTTTTTTTATTTTCGTTAATATGGTGGGGAGAGGGCCATATAATTCACAATTTTGTTTGACTAAAGGCAATTAGAAAAGGTCACCTGAGACAAAAGTCAGGTGACCTAAAAACTCTGACTGAATCAACAAAAACTAAAAGAACATGTATGTAGGTATCTACATAGTACATTTTACAGTAATTCCTATCTCTATATATGTATTTACATTTCAATGTTGTTCTATATACAGTGTACTGGTAAAGTTTGCTGAAGATGAAGGTTTACCTATGTTGCAGCGAGTGTGCATCCACTCTGCCAATCCAGCATCACCAGTGTCGGCAAAGGCTTGTCGTTCTATCACATCTGTCAACAACATATTACTGTCAGTCCTTATTTCTCTGGAAGTCTTTTATATCTGATACAATCTTTAGAATGAATAATCCTCTCATTAAACTGGTACTTACATATACTGTTAAAGTATCTATTCAATATTACTGTGGTTTAAAATTGGAAGTGTATATATTGAAAATACTACTGCAATAGATGATCTAACAAATTTTATATTAATTGTTTATGAATGCATGTTTTACCAAAAATATCATATTAACTTTAAACAAGAGATCCCAGAGGGATCTTGGCGCCCACCATTGAATGATCTTCATAGGTTCCATGTCAGATTGATCTTTTCTCTACTTTTCCCTTCATTTTACTAATCTGTGCAAATTGAGACATCCCTCCAGTACTTTTCAAACAAGGGAATCCTAGCTATATAAGAAATTTGAGATTTAACGATAATGGCTGTTTGTTTGCCAGGTTGTTTTCAGGACAGACTGGTCCAAAAATGCAATACAAGGGACCAAGGGGAACCTACTTATGAAATTTGAGAAAGATCCATTCAGTAATTTGAGAAATAGAGATAACAAACTTCAATTGTCAAAATCCAAGATGGCGGTCTGTCGGCCATATTGTTTTCCAATTGATCTCAAAATGCAATAAGCATAACGAGGCACCAAGGGGAACCTCCATATGAAATTTGAGAAAGATCCCTTCAGTACTTTCTCAAAAATAGCGATAACAAACTTCAATTGTCAAAATCCAAGATGGCTGCCTGTCGGCCATGTTATTTTCCGATTGGTCTCAAAATGCAATATGCATAACTAGGCGACAAGGGAAACTTACATATGAAATTTGAGAAAGATCCCTTAAATACTTTCTCAGAAATAGTGATAACAAACTTCAATTGTCAAAATCCAAGATGGCTGCCTGTCGGCCATGTTGTTTTCCGATTGGTCTCAAATCGCAATATGCAAAACTAGGCACCAAGGGGAACCTACATATGAAATTTGAGAAAGATCCCTTCAGTACTTTCTCAGAAATAGCGATAACAAACTTCAATTGTCAAAATCCAAGATGGCTGCCTGTCGGCCATGTTGTTTTCGGATTGGTCTCAAATCGCAATATGCATAACTAGGCACCAAGGGGAACCTTCATATGAAATTTGAGAAAGATCCCTTCAGTACTTTCTCAGAAATAGCGATAACAATCTTCAATTGTCAAAATCCAAGATGGCTGCCTGTCGGCCATGTTGTTTTCCGATTGGTCTCAAATCGCAATATGCATAACTAGGCACCAAGGGGAACCTCCATATGAAATTTGAGAAAGATCCCTTCAGTACTTTCTCAGAAATAGCGATAACAATCTTCAATTGTCAAAATCCAAGATGGCTGCCTGTCGGCCATGTTGTTTCCGATTGGTCTCAAATCGCAATATGCATAACTAGGCACCAAGGGGAACCTCCATATGAAATTTGAGAAAGATCCCTTCAGTACTTTCTCAGAAATAGCGATAACAAACTTCAATTGTCAAAATCCAAGATGGCTGCCTGTCGGCCATGTTATTTTCAGATTGGTCTCAAAATGCAATATGCATAACTAGGCACCGAGGGAAACCTACATCTGAAATTTGAGAAAGATCCATTCAGTACTTTCTCAGAAATAGTGATAACAAACTTCAATTGTCAAAATCCAAGATGGCTGCCTGTCGGCCATGTTGTTTTCGGATTGGTCCCAAAATGCAATATGCATAACTAGGCACCGAGTGAAACCTACATCTGAAATTTCAGAAAAATCCATTCAGTACTTTCTCAGAAATAGCGATAACAAAACTTCAATTGTCAAAATCCAAGATGGCTGCCTGTCGGCCATGTTGTTTTCCGATTGGTCTCAAATCGCAATTTACATAACTAGGCACTAAGGGGAACCTACATATGAAATTTGAGAAAGATCCCTTCAGTACTTTCTCAGAAATAGCGATAACAAACTTCAATTGTCAAAATCCAAGATGGCTGCCTGTCGGCCATGTTGTTTTCGGATTGGTCTCAAAACGCAATATGCATAACTAGGCACCAAGGGGAACCTTCATATGAAATTTGAGAAAGATCCCTTCAGTACTTTCTCAGAAATAGCGATAACAAACTTCAATTGTCAAAATCCAAGATGGCTGCCTGTCGGCCATGTTGTTTTCCGATTGGTCTCAAAACGCAATATGCATAACTAGGCACCAAGGGGAACCTTCATATGAAATTTGAGAAAGATCCCTTTAGTACTTTCTCAGAAATAGCGATAACAAACTTCAATTGTCAAAATCCAAGATGGCTGCCTGTCGGCCATGTTGTTTTCAGATTGGTCTCAAAATGCAATATGCATAACTAGGCACCAAGGGGAACCTACATATGAAATTTGAGAAAGATCCCTTCAGTACTTTCTGAGAAATAGCGATAACAAGAATTGTTTACGGACGGAGGGACGGACGGACGGAGGGAGGGACGGACGGAGGGACGGACGGACCACGGACCACGGACGCAGGGCGATTTGAATAGCCCACCATCTGATGATGGTGGGCTAAAAAAGAAAGACAACATCTAAGTAATTCAAAATCACGGGGAAAATGAAACTACAAGATCAGAATTTATATATGACATACCATAAGATACAGGACAATAATCAATATCAGTCTAAACAAGAGACCCCAGAGGGATCTTGGCGCCCACCATTGAATGATCTTCATTGGTTCCATGTCTGATTGATCTTTTCTCTACTTTTCCCTTCCTCTAAGTCTTACTAATCTGTGTAAATTCAGAAACAGCCCTCTAGTACTTTTCAAACAAGGGGAACCTATATATAAAATTTTGAGATTTAGCGATAATGGCTGTCTGTTGTTTTCGGATTGGTCCCAAAATGCAACACCAGGGACCAAGGGGAACCTACATATGAAATTTGAGAAAGATCCCTTCATTACCTTCTGTAAAATAGCGATAACAAACTTCAATTGTCAAAATACAAGATGGCTGCCTGTCGGGCAGGTTGTTTTCTGACTGGTCTCAAAATCCAATATGCATAACTAGGCACAGAGGGCAACCTACAAATGAAATTTCACAAAGATCCCTTCAGCAATTTCTGATAAATAGCGATAACAAACTTCAATTGTCAAAATCAAAGATGGCTGCCTGTCGGCCATGTTGTTTTCCTATTGGTCCCAAGAATTAGATGCAATATGCAGAACTACAGACCAAGGAGAACTTGCAAAAATGTTTGAGAAAGATCCCTTCAGTACTTTCTCAGAAATAGCGATAACAAACTTCAATTGTCAAAATCCAAGATGGCTGCCTGTTAGCCATGTTGTTTTCCGATAGGTCTCAAAATGCAATATGCATAACTAGGCACAAAGGGGAACCTACATATGAAATTTGAGAAAGATCCCTTCAGTACTTTCTCAGAAATAGCGATAACAAACTTCAATTGTCAAAATTCAAGATGGCTGCCTGTCGGCCATGTTATTTTCCGATTGGTCTCAAAATGCAATATGCATAACTAGGCACCAAGGGGAATCTACATATGAAATTTGAGAAAGATCCCTCCAGTACTTTCTCAGAAATAGCGATAACAAACTTCAATTGTCAAAATCCAAGATGGCTGCCTGTCGGCCATGTTGTTTTCCGATTGGTCTCAAAATGCAATATGCATAACTAGGCACCAAGGGAAACCTACATATGAAATTTGAGAAAGATCCCTTCAGTACTTTCTCAGAAATAGTGATAACAATCTTCAATTATCAAAATCCAAGATGGCTGCCTGTCGGCCATGTTGTTTTCCGATTGGTCTCAAAATGCAACATGCATAACTAGGCACCAAGGGGAATCTACATATGAAATTTGAGAAAGATCCCTTCAGTACTTTCTCAGAAATAGCGATAACAAACTTCAATTGTCAAAATCCAAGATGGCTGCCTGTCGGCCATGTTGTTTTCCGATTGGTCTCAAAATGCAACATGCACAACTAGGCACCAAGGGAAACCTACATATGAAATTTGAGAAAGATCCCTTCAGTACTTTCTCAGAAATAGCGATAACAAACTTCAATTGTCAAAATCCAAGATGGCTGCCTGTCGGCCATGTTGTTTTCCGATTGGTCTCAAAATGCAATATGCATAACTAAGCACCAAGGGGAGCTTACATATGAAATTTGAGAAAGATACCTTCAGTACTTTCTCAGAAATAGCGATAACAAACTTCAATTGTCAAAATCCAAGATGGCTGCCTGTCGGCCATGTTGTTTTCCGATTGGTCTCAAAATGCAATATGCATAACTAGGCACCAAGGGAAACCCACATATGAAATTTGAGAAAGATCCCTTCAGTACTTTCTGAGGATTAGCGATAACAAGAATTGTTTACGGACGGACGGAGGGACGGACGGACGGACGGACGGACGGACCACGGACGCAGGGCGATTTGAATAGCCCACCATCTGATGATGGTGGGCTAAAAATTGGACAAGTGTGTTTTGTGACCTTCACCTTTCATTGTGAAATTCAAAGTTTATATACTTATCAATCATGGTATCCATTACATACGGAAAGTAAAAACAGTGACACTATATCTTACCACCCCCATAGAAAAAGTCTGTTTCTAGCTGGTTATCGAGGAAGTGGGGATCTTCATCTGGATAGTCATTCCTCCAATTGTCCTCATCATTACTATCATCTTCCTCTTCATACACATGCTCTTCCTCCTGGTGTGGCATATCTTCATAAACCAAATCATCACCAAATGCCTCTATTGTCAATGCACTTTCTAGAAGTTTAAAGCTAAAGTCTCTGTTATTTGTAAAATACAAGTCGTACACATAATCCTCATCCTGTGTTTGGGGAACTTGTTCTCGTACTAGTGGAACCGAGTTACAGGTGATACCACTGCTGCTCTGAGATTCCTGATGTCAAAAACCAAGAAAGCAAAATTTTATTTATTTAATAAACAATTGTGTTTCTGTGTATACAATACCAAGCTGTGATGGAAGGCTACCAAGATTGTTCAAATGAATAACCTTTACCTACTTTCAATATCTCACTTGTCAAATGAGTTAAAAACATAAATAAATACCGTATTTGACCTAATAAAGGTGCCTGCCCTAATAAGGGCGCTCCTACCTTTTTCAAGGAAATAAATCTTTGGCTGAGTGTCAAAATGGTGTTCAAAAATAATAATTCATGTGTTTTCTTCAGCAAATTAAGTAACTGGAACACAAGTTTTTGCCACATTGTGTCTTCCAACAGATCACATGTCAGTGCAAAGAGCACCCGAAACTAAACATGCATACAAATAATAACTTACCATCTTTATTTGTAGATAAAGTAAAAGACTTCATTCTTGTTGATAAATAACTTTTGTTCAGAACAGAAAGCTAGTAAAAGACATTGTAAATCAATTACTAGGTCAAAGAAAAGGATGTCTGATATGATCTGGGAAATCACCTGTGTCTATATAAATAGATTCTCTGGTCTAAAGATCAGCTGGCATGGTTTACAAGTTTACAGGAATATTCTAGTGATGTTTAAGCTTAATATATGATAATGAATAGATATCTTCATCTGGAATATTTTTATGACTGAATATTTTACCGTTTCCACAACCTTGGGTATTCTGCTATAAGGTATAGTCTGTTTCATAAAACTTCAGAATAATTAATCTAAATAAGGGCGCCCCCACTGTCAATGACCCATGCCCTGCGCCCTTATTAGGTCAAATACGGTATAAAACTACTCATATCCAAATATATAGAATATCAATTTGTCACTAAATCCTCACAATGTGGAATACTGTACCTGTATGAGGGATTCGTAGGATCGCACCGCCCCAGCACCACCTGGCGCTTCTACATCAATTAACTGAAATACGCTGCTGCTGGCGGCTTGGTTATCACTAGCATCACTCTCTGACTTATTTACCACTGCAGAGCTACCTTTGTCATCCTCTTCACTACTTGGTTTCTGGTTTTCTTTATTCTCAAAGTCTGTTTCATCATCTGCAAGATCTAAATTATCCAGAGCTAAAGCCCTGAAGCTTGAGGTGACCTTGAACCTTGCTGCCTTCACCTGCTGTCTGTGATTTTGTCGGGCATTATAAGCTATATCCACATGGTGCTGTTTGTATTCTTTTTGCAGTTTTTCTTTCCTGATAGCATCACGAATGTGTTTGGATACATCATCCTGAAAGAAATTTACCAGGATACTTCAAAATATGCTTTGATCATTTTATCTTGACTTAAACATGTAAAAGAACACAAAATATCCTGCTTTTGTTGAGTGCTTGCCAGGAATGGATATCTCCTGTGTGATAAGGCACGGCTTTGAGTCTATACCTCCTGAGCCAAAGAGGCTCAGGCATAGCCATGCTCCGTCAGCTGAATGACAAAGACCATTTATTTAACACTATGTACATTTTATATGCCACACCTAATAAACATTGTTATTATTACCTTCCATTAATTATGGTTTATATCCAATGTTACCCAGTTACCAAATCAACATAGTTCATTTTTACAAAAAGGTTAAAGCAGAGACATAATATATAGAGAGATTGGCTACACTCTATTTGCCCCTATGTTTACGTGGTGGCCCCTGACCTTCCCACAATCCTTTTCGGACGCTCCGTTCAGTCTTCACCTGACGCCATATTGGAGAAAACTTGAAAACCAGACACATAATTATCAATAATTTCTATTCAAAATCATCACCCAGATCCAATGACATGCTTTAATTGTATTAATATCAAAGTGCAAATGTGTCATCAATATGAAATATACCACAATTTAATTTGCTGTCAAAGTGTTTGTATTTTGAGTGTGAAAGTCAAGCACACCGCAGGGAAGATCGGCGGGAATCTCCAATTTTCGAAAATACGGATAAATGACAACAATGTGCATGATAAACAAGACCATATCCCATAAGTATGATAGTTTTTGGATAATGTAGTAACTTTTGTAGAGGCCTAAATAAAACGATGTGCTTTTTGTGTGCATTTAAAATTGATGATGTTTTGGTCTGATGTAATGGCGGCTTAATTACAAAACTAGGACATGTCGAATAGGATCCAATGGATTTTCAAAAATACGGATTAATGACAACAATGTGCATAATCATCAAGACTACCGTAAATAATCGGGTATAGTGCGCACTCGCGTATAGTGCGCAGGTACGTTTTTGAGGTTCATTTCCAAAAAAAAAAAAAAAAAATTAAATGAACATTTTTTTTTTTTCAATATTCAACTGCGCGGTAGATGAATTCTAAAGCATAAGATGATAGGAATTTGTAACTTATGAAAGCTTATTTACCCCATTTAATTGGAATTACCGGTCAGATTTGACACATTGGATTGACAAGTTGTTTACATTATACCGCGACAGGCCTAGTCAGCTTGCAAATTGGAGCGGTCCCATCTACGATGTTGTACAAACAAAATAATTAATCCTACCCTCAATTACCTTGTGACTTTCACGCAAGTATGATCTTTTGTGGTATTTGTCCATGATATATATACAAAGCTAATTAAGCTCAATTATAACAAGATTGACTAGTAAGCTGAGTATAGCTACGTAATGTAACACAGGCCGCCATTTTGTGTACAGTACGGAAACAAGTCTGCTGTCGTCGTGCTGGTCACAACTTTTATATCAATGAAATAAACATCTGTAATGGATAAATGTACAGTGCATACGATAAATAAGAGTACCCCGGTAGTTTTCACAGTCAGATCTTATTTTACTGCCGCACGAGATAAAGGCATTAGTGTTACCCTTGCCTAATTGCGCATGCGTGCTGTTACAGCTTCCGTAAATAAACAAGTTGAACGCTATCAGTTTCTGGCAACACTCTGGATTTATAAGGTGATTAATTTAGAAGTATGAAATAACTAAGTACTGCTATATCATTTCAAATTTTGTTTGATGTTAATTGAGATATTATACATTGTTTTGGACCTGAATATGGGAACATGCTCAAGTGAGATCGTATGTGTATGGAACGTGTGGCTCACGATCGACTAAGATAAATCCAAATACACAATTTCAAGGAATTAAACACAAAATAACTATTCATTTCTTTGGTTATTTGTTAACTATTACTTTCTTAATGCTTTATATGTTATATATATATATAAGTATTAAATCAAAATCCTGCTGTGGAAGGAAACGATCTCAAATCACATTCATACTGACGGGCAAAGGCTTGTACTTGCGTATAGTGCGCAGTGGTCTTTTTCACTTGTCAATTTTTGAAAATCAAAGTACTGGAAGTACTGTAAACGAACATTATTGTTTAATGCAAAATCAGTAATCTTCTTAGTTTTAAATTGATAAATTTACTGATATCGGTTTAGGAATTAATTGCAAATAATTTGAAATGTTTGCAGCTGTTCTGATTTGATTGTACACATGCATGTTTCTGTAAGGTCCTAATTGAAATTGGAAGTTTGTTGATCTATCTTGGATCAATGAAAATAAAATATGTCTTTCTTTCTTTGGGGAAGGCATCATCAGTTATAATACAGCCAGGACTCTGTGACCTTATTGATGCCAACTTCTAATATGAACTAAATTTAGGCTAGTTCCATCGTTAGTTTGGCATACATAGTTGTATTTCAACTTAATATGATGAAACACACATAAAGAATTACTGAAAACCAAAACCACAGCTGCTAATCAAGGCCCGAATTAGGAATGTATCCTATTGAAACTGTACTCAAGCATTTATGGTACTTCAAAACAAAAAAACTTGACTCCTTTTGTTCAGGAATCATTTGATGTTAATAAATCTGTATATGAGAAGATAAACTTCTGGTATAATTACAGGATGGTAAACAATGTGATAAAGAATAACAACCAGATAAAGACTATCTTCATCGAATAATTCAGCAAACAGGAAAAGAAAACTTCAAGATTCATTTTCAACTTCAAACCTGATCACAAAGATTACAGTCCATTCGTTGGGACGACACATTCCCTATTTATTGTCCTTTTCCAATGTTGATCATCCAATCATACTGAACCACACAATTCAGCAATGTAATTGCACAAATCACACCTTTATGTGGTGAGAACATTTTTGGGGGTGTTATAAGATTCCATAACTGTATGCAAATTGTGAAGCATTCCATATCTATAACTATATATATATATATATACAGTACGTATATATATTTACACATATCAAAATTGGAATGACACAGGAGATTTGCAAATTTAGGTTCACCATCAGTCATGGGAGGTTTATGTAAAATGTTATATTTACCGGGGTAATTAGTAATTTTGAGAATATATTTATGAAGCTCTATTCTGTACATTCTACCAGTGCTTAGAGAATGGACACAATTTTATGTTCTCCAATGTCAAAATTAATCATATGTAAAATATTAGGGGCTTATTCGCCATTCTAGGCCTGATTGCCGTCATAGTAAAATTACCAAAATGGACTTGAAATCAATATTTTTAAGAGAATGATCTATGACTTGAATATTTCATAAAAATAATGTAATACATCGTTTATTCACTTCATTCAGATCTTCAGACACCACATAATTTGTGAAGTCATATATAGAAATATATGAACCATTTTGTTATTGATTTATTCACACAAGTAAGCACTAGATGTAAGCAGTAAGTATATGTACCGCTATCTACTGGCATGACTTTGAGTACAGTAAACTACACTCGCTTTGTGGATATTGACAGGATAACATATATTTACATACTAATTCAATTTTAGAATTGTAACTGAAATCTTGTAACAGCATGGCACAAATAGTCATCTGAACATGTGTTGTATATTGAAAAATTATTTAAGGTAAATTTTCAGTTTATCAATTCATTGATTACTCCGTGTTTGAAGTATGGTGTAGTGAGAATTTCAAGTCCTGATCATGACTTGATGAAAATTTTAAATTAAATTATTAAAATGAATTTGTTTGAAAAATAACACAAGTTCCACAGCAATATTATATAGAGAATCAATCACAATATATCAAAAGTTATAAAACTACAAATAATAATTAACGGCTGAATATCAAATTAAGTGACTATCACAAGTCTTTTTGCATTTGTTTTTAGATAATCCGGATTTCCGTTTTCCAGCTTTAACAAAAAAACGAGAAGTATTTTAATTGCCGTTATAGTTGAATTACCAAAATGGACCTGAAATCAGTACTTTTAAAAAAAGAATGATCTATGACTTGAATATTTCATAAAAATAATTTAATACATCGTTTATTCACTTCATTCAGATCTTCAGACACCGTATAATTTGTGAAGTCATATATAGAAATATATGAACCATTTTTGTTATTGATTTATAGTTCACACAAGTAAGCACGAGATGTAAGCAGTACGTATATGTACCGCTATCTACGGCATGACCGAGTACAGTAGACTACACTCGCTTTGTGGATATTGACAGTATAACATATATTTACATACTAATTCAATTTTAGAATTATAACTGAAATCTTGTAACAGCATGGCACAAATAGTCATCTGAACATGTGTTGTATATTGAAAAATTATTTAGGTAAATATTAACTCATTTGCTTGACTTCAATTTTCAATTTATCAATTCATTGATTACTGTGTTTGAAGTATGGTGTAGCGAGAATTTCAAGTCTTGAACATGACTTGATGAACGTTCTAAATTAAAAAATTATCAAAATGAATTTGTTTGAAAAATAACACAAGTTCCACAGCAATATTATATAGAGAATCGATCACACTATTTCAGAAGTTATAAAACTACAAATAACAATTAATGGCTGAATGTTATATTAAGTGAATATCACAAGTCTTTTTGCATTTGTTTTTAGATAATCCGGATTTCCGTTTTCCGTCTTTGAAAAAAAAATACGTAGGCGTATTGCATAGTAAACGTAGCCATGTGTACATACATGTATGTAACAGCTGATTTCAATCAGATTGACTTAACATGAACTTAACACCGTCTCAGTAGTTCGTCACAATCGAAAATTTGATCGTGAATTCGGTATTTTGCAAATTCTTTCAAAATACTTCCAGGTAAAGGAAAAAAATGCATATGGTCTCTATACACACACCAAAGATTAATAGATCCTATATTGGGTCCATTCTCTCGTAAAAATATCGATTTGGGTCCACTATCGGCCATTTCGGTAATTCAACTCTAACGACAATCGGGCCGCGATTCGCAAATGAAAAATTAATTTAAAATTCGTAAACCTCTAATATTTTACATATGATACAATTAGGCATTGAAAAACATAGATGTGGGTCAATTCCCTGAAAATAATGCCAATTTATATTATAATTGAGCCCCATTTTTCTTCGTTTCGGTATTTCCAAGTCTGCTTCACATGTGGTCCGTTTCAGTAAATATTCTCGACTTTGCCGAAATAAAAACAAGCTATATAATTGTTCATTTTAAACATGACAACTGCCGACCACACGTATCTAAAAGTGTTATTGTTGATATCATCTGAATATATTGCCGTAGTTATCTGTCACTTCGATTGTAAACCCCCTGCCAAAGTCATGGAAGAATCGACCAATCAAATTGGTTTAACGTTTGATTTCCGTAATCTTGCAGTTACCTCCCTTACAACAGTAAATACGTTCCAAGTATCGCCTACAACAACCAATCCCGTGCACATGGCAAACAAGATATTATCATTTGCATTTGATTTATTGGTCGTTTTCGTCAAAGGAAAATCGAATATGGAAATCGATGACAATGTTAACGCTATGACCAGTCACCCTGACCACAAATGCCACCTAGTATCTACCTTTCTCGCAAACATGTAGATCTACTGTACTGCGTAACCTATAGTATGATACAATGTATCGTCTCGTATGCCGTTATTGATATATTTCTTTCTCTAAATTATAGAAATATTCATCTAGTTGATAATGATGTAACATTCTAGAATATATATAATACACATTTAAGTAAATCGCGGACATATTTGCAGACCGATGCTATAATGTCAGCCGTTTTGGAATGAACACGGAAGAGCAAAACTTTCTAAACATCCGGAGACGAATGCGCCTGCGCAATATTTGTTTACATAAATATATTAACCTGGAGTTATTCGTAAAGTTCAGGTTCATTTAGTCTTCACATTTCGCTAGCGTTATGCATTTCTCAAATCGTATGCATCTTGAAAACATCTACTGAATACATTTCAACATTTTCGGTAAAACTACTACATAAAACGAAGATGTTTTTGCAAGTAAATTATTTGAAGCGTAAGGCAATGGGGGCAGCCATATTTCATTGAAACAGACAGTAGATGGCGTATTGGTGAATGTGGCTACCAAATATGGTCATATTTCTCAGTCCAGTTCTTGATGGCAATAACCGAACATTAATGTTCGTTTAAAAAGTGCGCACTATACGCGAATATTTACGGTATATCCCTTAAGTATGATAGTTTTTGGATAATGAAGTAACTTTTATAGTGGCCTAAATAAAACGATGTGCTTTTGTGTGTATTTAAAATTGACAATGTTTTGGTCCGACGTAATGGCGGATTAACCAGAACATGTCAAATAAGTTCCGGTACATTGATACACACATGCGCAAAGCCCGATTTACCTTACTCCAATAATATTAGAGGTTTACACGACAGGAAACTTTTGACAGGCTGTCATGTAACCTCTAATCACCACCGCGCATAAAACCTGTTGCTGTGACCCACCTAATTAAAGTCGTTTAAAAGTTATCTTTACTCACATTTCATATGATCTGACCTACCTTATTCTATTTATCTATCATAAATACACAAAGTCACACAACGTGTGTCCATATCTATATCCAAGATCAGTGATTATTAGCTTCTTTTGTCGTTTAAGAGTAGGTCCCATTTGTATATACCGCCATACTTGTTTTGATTGTGACCTCTCGAGGTTATTTCCGGTTTATCCAAATATGGAGTTGAAATAGACGAAACAAACGAAACGCTGTGAAAATATTACGCTACGTTTTCCGTTTTATTTGCATTCGGTATTTTATAATAACCGGAACAGCAAAGTTGTTTTAGTGACCCAATATTTAACACAGTAGGTTGCAAGTGAATTATTGTGGATATAATTATATTTAAGAGGTGTCCATCAACAGTTTGTGCATAAATGGATTGATACTTCATCAACAAGTAAGCGTACACATATTTGTTAACATGAATTATCGTTTTAGATGGTTTATGACACTTTTTTCGTCGCGCCCTAGAATCAGGGCGCTGGCAGCTACAAGAAAAACACGCTGAGGGGATATGAGGTCGCAATATCCACCAATGTAATCAGGTGGAATAAGACCTCATATACGTATAGGAGTAGATTTACCTGTGCTTGCATGTGTTTGATAGGGGACAAGCGCTCTCAATAAGGGATATGCTTGAGTGGTCACGAATAAAGGGAGCCACCACTTGTACGGGAAAATAGCGATGTTTCTTATCTCTCTATATATGTCTCTGGTTAAAATAATCAGGATGGAGAAAAACGCAAGCAAAAATTGCAATATAAATCCACATCAATCTAATAAATTAAATTAATAATTTAATAGATAAATGAGACAATTTTTTCCCAAAGGTAATTTTAAAGTGATTTTGGCTATTTGAACGAAGTAACAAAGCTATTCAACTGGCGTTAGTCCAAATTTTCTGATGATCTTCCTTGCATAGGTGATATCAACATAAAAAAACCTTCGGATTAAACTGTCGTATATGATAGGCAAGTTTGCATATTATATGCATGTCACAGTGGTTTTCGAGTTCCCCAACCTGATAAACAGATTCCTGAATAGCATTTTGTATTCGTTTGTCATATACACATAATGACATATTAGGCCTACTCTGTAGAACAGCAATGGCAGTTGTGCAATTACTTCCCATAAACTGTAACATATCTAACTTCTTCAATCTGAATTTACCCGTGATTTGGTAGTTCCGGCAAACTTCAAACTACTTTGTAAGCTGTTATCTTCCTCGTCATTTTTCCTTCTTTTACAAGATACGAGGATGTTTTCTACAGGTTCTTCAGCACGCCGTCGTTTTACGCGCACTATCGTCGCCATGTTTCTTTTCAATTCTGGAAGCCTCTGACTCTTTCATATCTTTTAAAGAAAAGTTGAGAGTGTTGCAATATTATAATCTCTAAACGTATACAAATCAACTTTTGACTTTGAAACGCAATCTAGGATAAGACTCTTCAAGTAATTTATATTTTGTTAGTTTTTTTTATAATATTCGAATTATGAGGTAGCTTATTATGTGAAATTACAAAACATTCGAAAAATGTTCATGTTATTATTTAGAGAGTTCATCATGGCGACTATGAGACATGTGCGGCTTCTGTCGCTAACGTCAAAATTGATATTGCGAGATTCCCTTAACTTAAATGTAACTGTTACAGAGGTAAACATAATTTGAAATATAATTACATTATGAAACTTATAATGCATAGAGATCAAATGGCAATGTTTCAATTGCATTTGATTTTATTGCTAATAGATTCTAGGATGAAAGGCACCTTCCTGCAGCTGCCCTACTCCTTTAACATAAGAGGCCGCTGGTCGGCTCTTTTTCTATCGGATATTATTTTGCCGACTGTTACACGGCGCTTGTCAAAAGTATCTCGCCGTGTAAAACCTCTAACATTGTTGGAGTACCCCTTCTATCTGTCTACCTTTCATATCATATGTTTTATCTGGGCTCCTTTCATTTATCGTGGTCCAAACGGGTTGTTTATATTATTATATATCTAAATAAAATGGTGTCAAATCTAACTTCGACCCCTTCCAGCATATGATTACAGGCCTGTCAGCTTGCATGCGTGCATTAAATTATGCGAAACGAGACATATTTGTGACATCCATGGCACGAAGTGACACCTTTTACAAATGTTTACCAATCGTGATATTTATGTTTTTTTTTAAACAAACAAACAGGAAAATCATACCTATCTGAGATTATCCCATGCACCACAGTCGTAATATTTCAATTTGTGGGTTACTAAGTAAAATGACAGATCACTGTATTAAGGTGGAGCCTCGACTGATATGTCTTAATTTGTAAGGCAGTATTAATATCTTCAGGCCTGAAATGTTACATAAATAATAGAAATTGAAGAAGCTTTAAACAGAGTTTATGAGAACTGCTCACAATTGGACCAATTTAAATCATAACATGTATCGCTTTAACATTCATATATTGCTTTACTATATATAATGACACAAAGAGGATCCATCCAAGACCACAGGTCACCGGTTGCATGGTGACAAAATTGACATTGAATTAGTACTAAACTCCATCATCATGATGCTGTTGTGTTGGTAGCTAAGTTTGTCATCAAGTGAACAAGTATCATATGCATGGCCATTTTGAGACTCGAGAGCCTTTAGCTCTTTGTAGCAGTTGCTGGCTACACCTCACATAAATTTGTCCTGGGTTGGATTCCTAGTCTGTTCGTTGTATTCTTTTACTCCGTTTTCCTTCAAATGAGCATAGCTAAATAAACTAACTGAAGGTAGGATAGAATATTGTATGTGTGTTTGTAGTATGAGACTGTTTTGAAAGATGAAGGAAATAGTAGTGTAGTTCAACTGGATTTTGGAGATCAGTTGTGGTAACTCAAATTGTTAGAGTGCCTGTCTAGATTTCCAGGTTTAAATACTGGTCTTATCATTGCATTTTTTCTGTCCTATTACATAACCATGTTATGTGTACATGTAACATGTAGTAAAAACAATACATATAAATGGCTATGCTCTGTTAAATCTATACAATGATTCAGTGGAAGATCTTTTCGTAGTGATTGCTTATATTCTGTCTTACAGAATATCTCCAGAAGATGTCTACATGCTGCATCCCGAAATTATCCACAGTCATCCAGCATTTTCAGCAAAACTCAAAGTACCAACCTTAATGTGTTTAAGAGATGTCAGGCCCCAGTATGGAGTGTTTGTGGAGTGCAGCGTCACAATAGCACAGAAACCTCTACAAATATATCGGAACTAGTACCAGTAAGTTTAACAAGCATTTCAAGCATTATAATTTTCTTTGAAAACTTTCTGGCCTTCATAAAACTATTCAATTGGTAGTTATTTTTACCTGTTTGCCAACAAAAATACCCAATAATGGAAGCTCAAATATTTAACTGATAATTTTCAGCTACATGCAGTAAGATTGTACAAAGAGATTGCATCTTTAACAATTTCTTCTAAAACTATTTCTTCTGAAATTATAGTTGTTGGGGAACCATCTGCTCCTAATTTATGTCGAAATTTATTCTCTAGACCACTGTCGACTGTCAAGCTATCGCTACCATCCAACAGAGTGAAACAAAGGGAAATAACTCTGATAAATTAGAATGGTCAAATTATTTTTTTAAATTTTGTTCTAGGAGCAAGATAGTTTTATTCCTGATCCTCCAGATTTGCCATCATATGTACCTGTCTCCGAGCTTCCACTCAATGCTCTTGGGGAACCAACATTGCAGAGCTTGGGACTCGGAAGTAATTGGCCTGCAGGCCTGTACCAGCAAAGCCTAGAATTTCTACATGTTGAAGGAATTCCCTGGGTAGCAGCCATAGGCATAGGTAGGAGCACCTTCATTAAGATTAATATTTGAAGCAACATTGGTTTCTCGAGCTGCTGTACATTTTAGTTATCAGATTTCTTTCCTCCATGTAGTGAATTGTTAATTCACTTTCTTACAGTAGAATCCCAGTAGTGATGTGAAACATTTTAATATCTGAGTAATTTATGCTTATTGATTATCTGACACTTGAAATGTCTATCAAAATGGAAACAAAAAGGCTTATATGTTATGTGTAATTTCATAATTGTCAGAATACAAAAAAAATGTATTTGGTATTTCTGTCTATCAAATCTGCTTATTCTACAAAGAATACAGACAACAATGTTAACCGCTGTCCTTTGGAATTTCAATTCTTGATGGCAATTTAAAAAAAATGGATTTTAAGCAAGCAAAATCAGTTAATGAATTGATTTGAAGACATCTTCAATGTTGTGTTTCAGGAATGAATATTCTGAATAATTTTGCATAATTTAGTCTTTATTAGTATCAATACACTGATAACAGGTGAATTACTTGTTAGCTTACTAACAATTTAATCAAGCTTAATTTGATAAAGTGATTACTACTGACAACGCAGGACAGGATCAGCTATAATAACCTGTAATCCTTGTTCTTATCTGTTTGTTTGTTTTGTCTTCCAGTTACAGTAGCAGTAAGGTTTGCAATGTTCCCACTGAATGTCATGGTGCAAAGAAATGCTGCCAGGACACAAAATGCAGCCCCAAAGCTTTCTGCAATCAATGACAAAATTTTTAGAGCACAAAAAAGTGGAAATAGGCTTGCATGTAAGTATAATCCATGTGATAATAGGGATTTTCAGCATTAATTTTAAACCTGTTAAAAATCCAATAAGATGGTAGATTGTCTAAAAATAATATCTGTATGATATAAGTTATTATTATTAAAAAGGAATAACTAAAAATAGTAAAGAACTAACACTAAAATTGTTTCAAATAGTGGTAACCGTCTAGGATGGATACATAATGGTATTAAGTAGAGATCCTTGCATTTGGTGATTATAATAACATAGAAATAAAGGCTTTTCAACATCCAGGAAGTTATCATCTTTTTTGTGGTCTAGACGTCGTTGACGTGTTTTGACTGTTAGGGGCCGTCATTAGGACAACTTTTATAACTTCCATATGCTCTGAAATACAATTTTGCGGTTCAAGATGGGTACAGTTTTCAGTAAACATAGTGACTTCATAATGTTTACTGACATCTGTAACCATCTATGACTTCTAGACCACAACAAAGAAGATAACTTTTCTTGGATGTTGAGAAGCCTTTTATTTCTATGTATTATTGAAAAGGAATATAATTGTGTGTGAATGCAGAAGAACAGAGTCAGTGAAATTCTTATTCATTTTGATGGCAAATTAGAATTATTACAGTAAAAGAAAAACTCACTGTTGTTATATTGTTACTTTTTGCCTTTAGAAAAAAAGGTTATCCTCAGGTATATTATTTGGCTAGAAATTATATGCATTATCATACATTGATTAGTGTTGGAGAAAAATACTGCTTGTATTGTTCCCAAAAACTGACCAAAACAAAACAAGAGTCTAGAGTATGTCAGCAATTGTAACCATTCTTACTCAGAATTTACTAACACTATTGTCACCTTCAAAATATCTTTCCTGGGGTCAGTTTGGACAACAAAGAATTGTTGTAATAAATTGGTTTGTCAACATATGATTTGACCTACTAAATATAGTGCACTGGGTAATCCCCTATAGTTCAATGAACCTCAAGAATACCCACATTTTAAGCATTAGATAATATAAGTTTCATTTATTGTGAATTTGGTGTTGGACTAGGGCTATACAAGCCCTCTCTATTAATGGAGATACAGAATGTTACATACTGGTCATATCACTGAACCTCAAACAGGTCATCTTTCATATTGCACAAGAAAGTGAGATATTTTCCAATGAGATCATAATTTGTTTTCTAAAACTATTGACCTGTAAGTTTTCCATCACCTGATGACATCTATCATGAAACGTGACAATTCCTTGGATATTGAGTCATTTGTGACACATTAACAATCTAAGTTTGGGAGTATGAGTGTTACTATCCAGAAATAGAAAATAAACAATAAGAACGAGGAAATTTATATCATCACAGTTATACTTCTATAAACTTTTTTTGCTTTCAGTACTAAAATGTAATGAAGAATTGCGAGAAACTATGAAGACAGAGAATGTACATCCGTTAAAAAACTTTGCTGTTTTATTTGCCCAGGTATGTAACAATTCATCATATTAAGAAATTATATAAATGACAAAAAAACTTTTGTTTACTTCTTAATATCATTCAAAGTCACTGTGGTTCTTCTTGTGTGGTTAAACATTTTAATTGGTGACTTTCTGTAATGTCTGTTAGGATATTTTACCTGTCTGGATCACCCATATAATGTGAACTGAAGGTGAGCTGGTCTGTACTGGTTTGGCTCCTACCAGTGGGAGCAACTATAATAGACCTTAAATAATTGTGTACAGTGGGATCAACTTATAATAGACCTTAAAATAAGTGTGTACTTAATGTTTATATACATTTTACAACTGAAATATGATTATGATATTTTTTACTCTGACATTAAGAAACCAGGAATAGGTAGGTATTGGTAAAACATTGTTTGTCTGTGAGAAATGTATCGTTCTAATGTGTTTGTGTCCAAATTATAATGAAATAAAATGTTGGAACTATGCCATGGTGAGACACCAGTTTTGAAAAATGAAACTGATTTTTGCCCTATTACTTCAGTTCAAAACTGATAAATTTTGTGATTAATATGTTCTGTTGTTGCTTGTTTGTTGTAGGCACCGATATTTATGACAGTGTTCACAGGCCTGAGAGGGTTGACCAATTTGCCGGTGGAGAGTATGAAAACTGGGGGCATGTGGTGGATTACAGACATAACAGTCCCAGATCCAGTGTTTATCCTGCCCGTGCTCACCGCCTTCACGTTATATATGACAATTAAGGTACCAATCTAATATGTAAAATAGACAGAGTATCCAACATGATTGTTCATGAAATTTCATCTTTAAATGAGTTTATTAGAGCAAAATAAAGTTATAATTTTGCATGTGTGTGTGTCCATAGCAGAAAGCTTGTCAGCAAGATATGTCATGTAGCCCCCCACAATTCATATTCACACCATTGTTTTGTCAAATAAGGTTCTACAACCAATTAGATTTTGGTGGTCAAGGTTAAAGGTCAACACAATACAGTCAAACCTGCTCTAACGACCCCCTGTATATAACGACTGCCTGTCTATAACGACCGGTTTTAAGATTCCCCGTGAGATTTTACTATATAACGACCCTCTGTATAGCGACTACCTGTCTAATGTGGCTAACGACCGGTGATTTCGGAACGGCGGTCGCTAATTTGTTTTCTATAGCGACCGATTTCTGTCGGCCATCTTCTGCTCTCGGCAGTCATCCCTCATAAAATCCCCGGAAAATTCAGACACATCGACCCTGGCTTGATTATACAAACAAAGGACCACCACAACCCTGGCCTGAGTATACAAACAAAAGACCCCTACCACCTCTTAGCCTATAATTACTGTAGCTGCCCTGGCCTGGGGCTCGGTAAGAGAGGAGTCGGGTCACCATGCGTGTCGGTATTACATTGCAACTGTGCACAGGTGGCTTCATTTGACACGGTCAGTTAATTTTGTGATTACAACTAGGATAAATCACTTCAATAACAAACGCTGGTCATATCTGTCAACAAGATTTACTCACATGAAAGCCAATAAAGCCTTTCTTAATCGTAGCTGTCGGTACTAGCGTTTGTACTGCCGCCATCTTTAATTAGTCAATACTAATAAAAAGTCGTAAACTGACACAAATATCCGGATTTCAATTTGGGTCAGAAAAAAAAAAATTTTGGTTTTAAGAGGTAAGACTATAACACAAAATAATTAGTAGTAACACAAATATAATTAATTTATTAATTATTGTGTATTCTTTTTCTTTATTTATGAAAGAAAGGGAGATAATTTGATAGATACATATAGCATTATTTCAGAACAAAATATTTAAAAAAAAAAAATTATCCATAAGACCATTTTGAGTTATATTTTGTGTTTGGGTCCACAAATCATTAAATATCAAACCCTTCAGATTTATAAAGTTTATGCATTTATTTAACTTCTGACTGGTCTTCTGAATGCCCTGTTCAATGACTATTTATTTATGGCAGGTTTAAGTAAATTGGTTGGTGCAATAATTTTGACCTGTCTATAAAGGCAACCTGTCTATAGTGACCGTTTTTCTGCCTCCCCTTGGGCGGTCGCTATAGACAGGTTTGACTGTATATCATTAACCCCTCTATAGATTTTGTTCATATTCACACGATAGTATCAAAAGACAAGGTCATACTTGATCCTTTCAGAAAAATCATTACTGATCACCAGATGTAGAAATGTCTCGTTCACTAATTACTGATGGAGAGTGGGGGTTCATCTATATCAGGCCCTTCACACCTGTTTTAACATTATATGGAATTAAAAAAAAATCATGAAAGCAGACATATTAGTCTATTTAGTTAAAATTTTTGAAAATGAAAATATCTGTTTACAGCTTGGATCTGACACAGGTGTGGCATTAGACGAAACGAGTAAGAGGATAAAACAGATGGTGCAGATCCTTCCCCTAATTACTCTAGTCCTCATCGCTAAGTTTCCTGCAGTAAGTCTTCCTCAGTTGTCACCTGATATCACAGGTTTTTTGTGCAAACATTTACTTCATCTGTAAAATATATAACTCTAGAAAGTCAAGATAGGGAAGTATATATGGAACAAAATATTATTTGCTGAAAATAGGTTGTATTACAAGATGGTGAGACAGATTGTACATATAGGTCTGTTTGTCAAAGGTTAAGGTCATAAGAAGGGGTCAAAGTTTAAAGCACTAGTAAAAAACCTTTGAGAAAATAATATTTTTAATGTCATGTCTTTTCGTTTTAGATATATGAGAAACAGTTTTGGATGAAAAAAAATACCTCATATTTTCCAGGCGCTGTGTTTTTACTGGTTAACATCGAACACATACTCCCTTTTTATGGTCCTTTTCTTCAAAATAAAACCTGTCCGCAAGTTTTTCAAGATACCCGGAGAGGCAGTCAATACCTGAACCAGTAGTGGAATATCCTGGAGAGAAACCCAGCAAGAGAGGATTTGTAGAAACTTTTCAGGAAGGTCTGTATCTATATTAACCAAACAGTCTTTGTTTTGAGCATTGCTGAAAGAGACTTCAGTATGTCCAATAATTACGAGCACATTTCAAAATCACCTTTATTGCTCTTTCCAAATGTACTCTTTGTTATTTCGTTATTGAATGAGTTGCATTAGATGGCTGTATAATGGTACATTGTATTATAAAAGTGCCTAACCAACAAAAAAAAAAGAAAAAAAGAATCTGTCTTTTCTATTTGGATCATTTGACTATAATTGACAGTTACATTACTAACTAAAACTAAAAAGTTCCAATAATCTGGGGTTTCTATGGATCATTAGACTTTGGCAGTTAAATTGTTTTGACTGTTTGTAGCTATAAAATAATATCTTAATTATCTTTAATACATGTATTAGAATGTCACATTTTGCACCTCAATTTAGAGTCATGTCCCTTTGTCACAAGATAGAAGATTATAAATTCCATTACTAAATGAATTTTTTGTCTGTACGTGTTTACAAAGTTATGTCCCTTTGTCATGAGGTGGATGATAATGAATTACATTACATTTGAATTTTGTCGTGTTTATTATGGTAATAAATCCATATTCATGACCTTTTATGATGTATGTATAACATATTTCACAGGTGGTTTAAATTTGTATGGACATGTTGTGTATTTATGATTACATTGTATGTTAATGTCCTGTGCCATTCATTACAATGTTCTTTCTGTTGACA
Source organism: Pecten maximus (assembly GCF_902652985.1). Lineage (NCBI taxonomy): Eukaryota > Metazoa > Mollusca > Bivalvia > Pectinida > Pectinidae > Pecten > Pecten maximus. The sequence continues at coordinate 32,048,689 of NC_047025.1, forward strand.
GGAGTAAGGATATCAGAAAAGGTTCTTGAATATGAGTCAAGAAAACAAGTTGGTGCTATGACACTAAAAGACAAACGTACCAAAAAAGGCATGTCAACTTCCACGAGTAGTAAAAGTAGTACTGAAAAGCAAGCTAAGGAAAAAGGAAAATGATTACAAAATTGTTTAATTGTATAAAATAATGCCAGAGGACAACCTTACCTGTAGAGAAAGCATGCCAATCTCCACTAGTGATAGAACTACAGATACCAAGTACAATAAAACAAACGGAGACAATGAAAATCATTTCAGCACTTTTTAATTGTACACAATGAGAAATGACAACCTTGTCATCTGTAGTCAAGGTATGTTTATGTCTACAGGTAACCAGTGTTTCTAACTGTCTTGTCCTTGGATGGAGACTTGAATAATTCCATGTCACCTCACAGGACAACTCTTCCTCGCAAGTAATGGAATTAGTGCAAGTACTTAGTTGTGAAAACTATTGAAGGAGACTGTTGAACGGGCGCTTTGGCATGGATAAGAATATCTAATAAAGTTAGAAAAAAACTTGTGATATGATATGTGGTGTGAGTCTGATGTATGATCTTGTTTTGTTGTTATACAGTATGTTGGATATGTGCTGTACGAGTGATGAGTGCTGGGTGAAGTACTTCTGTACTTAAGTATACTACTGTACATAATTGTTTTGCTCATAGCCATCAAAATGTTAGCAAATAACTTGTAATTTTCACTGAGACAGCTTTTAAGGGAAAATGGCAACTTTTTCATGTCAATTATTGCAGTATATCACAATGAAAATACAATATTTTAATTATATTGCGACGGTAGAGTTTATGAGCATATACTTGGTCACTAATTTAAGAATCCACTGAGGGATAGTTATAGTTGTCGCTTTCTTTAGTATGTGTGTAAACAATTTACACGAGTAAAAATGGATTAGAATATAGATAACTACATGTATTATATCTATAAGGGGAGATAACTACATGTATTATATCTATAAGGGGAGATAACTACATGTATTATATCTATAAGGGGAGATAACTACATGTATTATATCTATAAGGGGAATGGAAGTGGTAACTATACACATGTGATGCTTACATATTTGAAGTAGATACATTGTATAAGTATTCTCTGTAAGAGAGTATAATTTGACAGTGACAATGACATGAACAAACCCTAACTTTTGAATATTGATAAATATGAAAACATGTCTATTCATCATACAGTGATAGTGGTAAATGAACATTACCCTGTGTTCTGAAATCACCAACTTGAATGTGTCTGTTTACCGTATGTTATTACACTGCCATCTGTAAGTTCCTGAACTTCGCAGAAAATGTTTTGAAATTCAGTGAATATTAAAATATTGTTTATTGTAAATTTTTGCCTGTTAACTTCTTATGGTTATGCTTTTATAGCCTATCAATAGTCAATTAAGATATTGATGATATATACACTACAAATCAAGAGAGTTATGTTATGGTACATCTTTAAAAAAAAAACCAATGTACCAATATTCTTTTAAAAGTAAGTAAGTAAATACATACTTTGGCACACTCAGATTTTACCAGCTGACAAATGAGTATGGTAATTAATAGACACTCCCACTTGACTTGTCATGACAGCAGTTAGCATTGTGATAATGAAGTAGAAAGCTATCAATGAGAAAATCGCTAAAATAAAACTACCACTAAGATGTGTATGTATACAGTATCTTAACACCACAAACTACACAGACACATTGGGGTATGTCTGGTGTGTGTGTGAAATTAAGCTTTAAGTTGAGGTATTTATTACGTGTTGTTTGTTAGCAAGAATGTGTTTTAATATTATTTCTTACACTCAAATCATACATGTAAATGTCAATCTATATGTGTTATTAGTTTTAAAATACTAAAACAATTTTTATATAAATCAAAAATAACTGGAACATAACTTATTGGATACAAATCACTATCAGAGTTACTTGATTGCTATCTTTATTTTATTTCTTTAGTCTCTGATGAAATAAACAACTAAATTTGAAAATATATCAACCACGCAACGAACGAACGAGTGTAAACATTGTTCTTACATTAAGATAATGTTAATTATGATATTTTAAGAAATACATCTATGAAAAGAAAATTTGACTTCTGTTGATTAGTTGATCAATTTATGATGGTGAGTCGACATCCTTTGTCTGTGGTACGTACATCATGAATAATTTTGTTTGATTATTGTTCTGTTTATGGAGATCTTTCTCAAAATTTTCACACATTTCTCATTAAATACTGGTTGTACAACATCACATTCATCACTGGATATGAAGATAAATATGGCTGTAAGTGGCCATCTTGGATTTTTAGCCCACCATCTGATGATAATTGAGCTAGTCAAATTGCCATACATCGTCTGTTAATAATCCCTAGCTTGTTATCACTATTACTTGAGAACTGAAAAATAAAAACCTAACTTCACATGAAGGTTCCACTTAGTCCCTTATTGTGCCTATTCAATTTTGAGCCTGATCAGGTAAACAAATGAACAACAGGAGGTTATCTTGGATTTTAGGTCATCTGCTACTCCTTCTTATTACCTTATTATGGATTACAACCAAATTTGGTCTGAAATATCATTTTCATCTTTTATCCTAGAAAAGCAATTTCAGGTCAAAGGTTGGGGTCACAGTACTTAAACTCTTACCTGTGATAATTACCGGGTACATCAAATTATAAAGCCATATTGTTGGGTTTTGTTTAGCCCACCATCATCACATGGTGGGCTATTCAAATCGCCTTGCGTCCGTGGTCCGTGGTCTGTTCGTCCGTCCCTTCAACCGTCCGACCCTCCGTCCATCCCTCCATAAACAATTCTTGTTATCGCTATTTCTGAAAAAGTACTGAAGAAATCCTTCTGAAATTTCATATGCAGGTTCTCCTTGGTCTTTAGTTATGCATATTGCATTTTGGGACCGATCAGAAAACAACATGGCCGACAGGCAGCCATCGTGTATTTTGACCTTTGAAGTTTGTTATCGCTATTTCTCAGAAAGTGTTGAAGGGATCTTTCTCAAATTTCATATGTACATGTAGGTTTCCCTTGGTCTGTAGTTATGCATATTGCATTTTGGGACCAATCTGAAAACAGCATGGTCGACAGACAGCCATTATCGCTAGAATCTCAAATTTCATATATAAGTTCCCCTTGTTTGAAAAGTACTGGAGGGATGTTTCTCAATTTACACAGATTAGTAATTAAGAGGAAGGGAAAAATAGAGAGAAGATCAATCTGACATGGAACCTATAAAGATCATTCAATGGTGGGCGTCAAGATCCTTCTGGGTTCTCTTGTTTTGAGTAATAATATTGGGCTGATCGCATGCTATGATGAATGATTAGGCCTTGACCTGCTTTCATGGTCACAGGGTATGATAAAATCTGTAAACAACTTCTCAACAGACAGTCACAGTTCAAATGTGCTAAAATATTTAAATGGATTCTCTTAATTAACCAAGAGAGAGCATGCTAGCATAGAGGATACCAATCTTATTGAAAGTGGTGACCTAACTTACTTTCAAAGTCACAGGGGGCAACTGTTTTAAAATCTTTAAATTCTGAGAGGAATTAAAGCCTCAAAGTGTTCAAATGATTGTGCTTGATGTCACAGAGATCAAATATCTAAAACTATTTCTTACTGAATAATGAAATAATGTTTAATGCTATGGACTTAGTGACTGATTCAGAAGAGAAATTGAATTGTTATATTTCAGTGTTGATGTTATCTTCACTTGATAAGCTGCGGAAGCGATGAGAGACACAGACCCATTGGGCCTCTTGTTACAAAATTGCCGGTTCCTGTGTGACACTATCAAAAGTTTTACACTTCAATCACATGCACGCTGTCACATTCCGTCAGGAAGAGTAAGCTCTCATCTCCCATCATGAATGGTTGGTTTGGATTATCTCCCTTGCCAGGATTCTTTTTGCAAGGATGAAACTGCAATGCACTCTGGGAGAGATTAGTGACCAGACAAGAAACTTAAGTGACCATGCAGGAATTTCAGAAATAAAAAGTCTGCACAATGGGAGACAACCTCTAATTTGACATATTGTGTTGCAAAAAAAATGTACTTGTGGCCAAATCATATCAGGACATTTGCAGGAAATCTTCAAAGAGCTTTTGGGCAGGCAAGTGAAATATTCTGATATTGAGTAATTAATCAGCACTTCCAGCCAAAGAAAAAAATAAAATAAAATGTAAGAATTGTGACAGATCCCAGGGATGTTACAGGTTCCCAGGTATTTATTTTTTTTGTTACACAAAACGAACTGTAAGTATATGTAGCTTAGTTTTATCAATTACAGCAGAAACCACAATTATAATTTCAGTGATGAAACCAATTTCTTAATAGCTTATTTCCATTTTAAAAAATGCATAAATTAAATGAAGTGAAATTTATCTATTCAATTTTTGTATTATTTTCTTAGATATAAATAAGCTATTCAATCATTTTTATTATTATAATTATTTTTCAATTTCTCATTCTATGTGATTTAAGTGACATGAAAACATCAACAGAAAAATAACAATGACAATATACCGTATTTGACCTAATAAGAGCGCCTGCCCTAATAATTAAGGGCATCCCTACGTTTTTTTTCAAGGAAATAAATCTTTGACTGAGTGTCAAAATGGTGTTCAAAAGTAATAATTCATGTGAAATGTTTTGCTACTTTATGTGTTCAATATATATATATTCTTCAGCAAATTAAGTAACTGGAACACAAGTTTTCGCCGCATTTTGTCTGTTCCTACAGATGTCGGTGCAAAGAGCACCCGAAACTAAACACATACAAATAATAACTTGCCATCTTTATTTGAAGATAAAGTAAAAGACTTCATTCTTGTTGATAAAAAACTTTTGTTCAGAACAGAAAGCCAGTAAAAGACATTGTAAATCAATTATTAGGTCAAAGAAAACAAGATCTGGGAAGACACCTGTGTCTATAAATAGATCACAAAAGAGTTCCATTTGAACGTAAATGGTGGAACACACATTCTCTGGTCTAAAAATCAGCTGGCATGGTTTACAAGTGTAACCCTGGTAAATACTAGCCGCAATATACAAATGTACCGCCCGGGTAGAGAGATCTCTTTAGCTCGATCGGTTGAGCGTAAGACTAGTAAGCCAGAGGTCCTGGGTTCGATCCCTAGCGGAGACAGCTTGATTTAAATTTAATAAATCATGCGCTTTGTTACACTGGCGCCCATGTAGGGACTCGGGAATGATATTCATCGCTGCTTGCGAAAGCATCGCTGGTACCTCTGGAAACTCGAGGACGAGTTCTCTTTCCTGGAGGGGGAGTACGTAACCCTGGTAAATACTAGCCGCAATATACCGCTCGGCTAGAGAGATCTTCTCTTTAGCTCAATCGGTTGAGCGTAAGACTAGTAAGCCAGAGGTCCCTGGTTCGATCCCTAGTGGAGGTAGTGATTTAAATTTAATAAATCCTGCTCTCTGTTACACAAGTTTACAGGAATATTCAAGTGATGTTTAAGCTTATAATATATGATAATGAATAGATATCTTCATCTGGAATATTTTTATGACTGAATATTTTACCGTTTCCACAGCCTTGGGTATTCTGCTATAAGGTATAGTATGTTTCATAAAACTTCAGAATAACTAATCTTAATAAGGGCGCCCCCACTGTCAATTACCAGCGCCCTTATTAGGTCAAATACGGTACTAATGTTTCTAAAGATCAAAAATATCAGTAGATTGTAAGTACATTTCTTCTTGTACTAGAAATGTGTTTATCATCAGTTTTAAAATAATATTTTAGGCTTAACTCTGTGTTGAGGCTCCTTAATATCGACAAGTTATCAGATACAGTCCCAATGGACCTCTTTTGTTAGTCTCTAAAACTTATTGATAAAGAGGTGCAATGAAAGCAGTTAAGAAAAAAAAGAAAAAAAAAAGTGCTTATTTTTTCTCTTATTGCTGGCATTCATGACGTATTATGCTGTAATGATATATTTCTGCAAATGAATAGACTTAATTACATTTTCGATACTTTGGCATCGAGAGTTCGGAATCAAACATGGCGGCCCTTCGGCATGTGCGTGTTGGTTCGAAGTCAAGGTGGATAAATTTGCTGGCAGGTCAGAACTCAAGCGGACATTTCCTCGAAGCTACTCTAACAGACGGTGCATTAAATGTAAACAATGACATTATATAATTTCATGCAATAGATACGAACATTACAGAGTGCAAAGCATATGTAATTATAACCGGTCGCTACATGTAGATTCCTCTACAAGACATTAGCCTGATTAGCCCTACACTGTACATGCATGTTTAGAACGCTGGTTGGGTTGACACCAGCCATGAGACATTCAGATACTGATAGGTTGACGTGTACCATGTCTACATTGGGTATGTACGGTTGTACCAGACATCGATCTCCGAATATTTCAAGTCTGGTGTCGGGTACCGGAGGAAATGTGGAGAGCATATATAGGTCACATTAAAAGCTCAGACTGCCGGGAATTTTCATTTAGCCTAGTAATAGCATGTTTACCTTGAGAGTGAAAGGTTGCTAGTTCGAACCCTGGCACTAGCATGGTATACTCCATCCTGTTGCAGATTTGGTGCCGTTGACCCATAGGCGTCTGAAGTTCTGACAGTAAACTGAGATATAATACCATATAAAAAATAAGAGTATCTACTATAATAGTAGATACTCTTATTTTTTATATGGTATTATATCAGTTTACTGTCAGAACTTCAGACGCCTGTGGTTGACCACTTAAAGTGGAAAAAAATATAGGAGATGGAGAGGCTTCCGTGGACCTAAGGAACCTGGGCCGTAGATTGAGAGGCTTTTGTAGACATAAAGAACCTGAGTCGCGATCGTCTTCGAGGACGATACTGCGAAGGAAGTTGACTAGTAGTGTAAAAGTACAGAGTATATGTACTCCAACAATGTTAGAGGTTTTACACGGCGAGATACTTTTGATAGAAGTCGCAGTCGGCAAAATCATATCCGATAGAAAAAGGGCTGACCAGCGGCCTCTTATGTTATTGGAGTAAGAGTATATGGTTACGTCACTATAGCTCAGACTGGCATGAATTAATTTCCCTTTATCCTACCAGCTAGTTATAGGATGTTTGCCTTGAGAGTGAAAGGTCATATTTGTTTATCAATGAGTGATAAGGTTTTAGAAACAACACAAGTTGATGCTTAAAAAGCTTCCTTCTATCGTTTATTCTGCAGGAGCGTTGCCAATCAGGAAATATATTGGGAAATAAACCCCTGTGAATACAAAGCCACATTATAAGACTGACAGACTAGGACCGACGTAATATTGTAATATATAGTCACATATTATTATTTAATAACAAATTGTATGCGTGTCAATAATTTTAAACTATTACTCGATACATACCTGTGACTAACGTGGTGTCACATAGTCTGGATAGTTGTCATGTAATGTCTGACGTAGAGTCCCGTAGGTCCTCTTGCACGTTTCTCTGACTAGTGCACTGTTCCCCCCTAAATACTGCTTAAATACTTTCATATACACGCCCCTAATCATGATCAACCTCACATGCATGCATTTCTCACTCTGACACAACTGGACAAACAGGTTAAAGATAAATATAGATGCAACAGTACATGACTAGCGGACGCACATGGACACTATAAATAGACATCACAGGTAAACAGAACACTAAACGGTAACACACATAAATAGACATGACTGAAAACATGGCAATATATCAGCTATATTTGACCCTATGACAAATGGTTGAACGAAAGTTGTTTAGTTATGAGTTGATTACTTTCTGACAAGCCTCGACAAAGACTTATAATTACAAGGTCGAGTGTATTACATATGTAACATCTGAAGGTCTAGATCTTTAGTTAAGCATTTCAAAATATATGAACAAGTTTGTCTGCATAAATGAACAAACCACTAATAACAAAATAAGGCATTGAACCTCAGAAAATTGACTCCTTGAGTTTTTAGCACACCATCATCAGATGATGGGCTATTCAAATCGCCCTGCATCTGTGGTTCATGGTCCATCAGTCTGTAAACAGTCCTTGTTATCGCTATTTATTGAAAAAAGTTCTGGAGTGATTTTTCTCAACATTCATGCTGTAGGCTCCCCATGGTCCTTAGTTGTGCCAGTTGAATTTAGATTTTTGATCCGAAAAACAAAATGGCTAACAGATCTAGATGGCCATCTCTGATTTTGAGAATTGAAGTTTGTTATCACTATTTCTTGAAATGTACTGGAGGGATGTTTCCCAAACTTCACATGTAGGTTTCACTTGTTCATGTTATCAGATTAGTAAAAAAGGAAAGAGGAAAAAAAGAAAGAAGGGAAAAGTATTGAGAATATCAATCTGACATAGAACCAATAAAGATAATTCACTGGTGGGCACCAATTGCAAGAGCTAGCCCTCTGTAATTATATCTGATTTCACTGATACATTTCAGACCATCCAGAAAAGATGGCTTCATCCAGCAAATTTCAAGAACTGCCATGCCACTGGGTCTCGAAGCAGACTCCTAAGTGCAGGGCTAATATCGAGCCAATATGGTGCCAGACCAACCTGGAGTGTGATTTCAGCTCATAGACTGAGATACAACAGCACCGAGGCAGCCAAGGTAAGATATTAGCTATTGATTAATATCTATACCCTTAAAGCTTGCTTCAAACAGATTCAAGGGATATATTTGTATGGTTCTATAGGAGAACATGTTGCCTTATTAATCGCCCTATTCATCTGTCTTCATTTTCAAATGTCATTTATGCATGGAATCTTTAAGTAGAAAACAAATTTTCTTCCAACTGTATCGGCATAATTATCATCCCAGTTCAGTTATCAGAAAATTCTGTTCAGAATTACAGAGTTGCTTATTGAAGTTCTTGTCACTTTTCCACAAATTTAATCTTGGATACACAGTGTTAGATGTATTATTCTGGCTTAAGACATAAACAAGGTCATGTTTAGGGCTCCACATCACGGGTGCCCTTCATTACCATGGTGTCCGTCTATCAGCAGTTTCTTTCCGGAGAATTCAGAAGGCCAAACTTATTGAAACTTAGGTGATGTTACACAGTGATGTGCATATTTGCAATAAGGGTTTTAAAAAAATAAGGTCAAAGGTTACTAATTATACATCCCAAAATATACTGTCAAAATCATCATCTAAGGCCCTGTACAGAAGTTCAAACTTTCTGAAATTTCATATGATAATACACTGAAATACTGATGTTCATTAAGGGTTTAAAAACTTCCTTAAGATCAAGATCAAGGTCGCTGTTACTAAAAATATAACAAGGATATATACTTTTAAAGTTCATCATATAAGGCACTTACAGAAGGCAATTTCTTTTTAAATATCACATGCATAATTATACATTGTGAAATACAGATGTGTAATAGGAACATAAAAAGTTGCTAATGTTAAGATCAAGGTCAAAGTGGAATTTGTATATTTACAGCATATAAGTAGTAATACTATGTCATTGTATCACTCCGGCTGAGTTCAGGTATAGAGACAGACACATTGTGCGACCGTCACTGATGTGTCAGTAATCTAGTTCAGCTAGTTCCACTCTCCATACATACCAGTTTCTGTAGCACGTTATAGTACATCCTGCAGTGCTATTTCATGTATGGACTTCACATGATATCCTTTGTAGATACATGATGGGAAAGTGATGAGCCACAATGTTGAGGTCCATTACATCCTCTCTTTTCTGTCTTTAATAGTCGATACATCTATCAGATAAAGGGATACAGTAATAAGATATCTTCCATAAGATGAGATATTGAGAAAGTGACTTAAACCCAAAGGAAGAAATATCAAAGTAAACTTGAGGTTTACAACTAAGACCATATGCGCACGCATACAGGTAACAGGGGAGGTCACTCTAATGGAATTTCATCACGTTGTCTAGCTTCGTATACTGTAGTCCTACGTTGTACGTACAATTTAATAATAGCTTTGTATAATGGATACATTGTATACAGATTCCACAATATATTAAATTTGTGAAAATCACAACAAACCATTTGTCTACAAAAGGTAGGAGTAATTATCTTGTTTGTAAAAACATCGGTGGACAAAACAGCTCACTAGCTGGCTATCGCAGTGTAAACAACCTGTCAATCCAATGTGTCAAATTTTACCTGGGTCCACGAATTTCAATGAGCTGGACGTTACACGCTTTTATTATTGATTATTCTATAATTTGAATGTCTTAATGAAACTTTGCAAAAATCTTGGTCGTTCACGAGAGGGATACCAAAGTACATTTCACGTTTTTGGGACATGATTAAGCGGTCGTTGGTCGGGTTAGCGGGGTGGTCGTTTAGAAGGGGTAATTTATCGTTGGAAAAAGTCGGTGAACGCGAAACTTGGTCGCATACAGGGAGTGGTCGTTCTTGAGAGTGGTCGTAAATAGGGGGACCACTGTAATAAGATATCTTCCATAAGATGACATATTGAGAAAGTGACTTAAACCCAAAGGAAGAAATATCAAAGTAAACTTGAGGTTTACAACTAAGACCACATCTTTTATTCTTCCTTTTCAGACAACTGCTGATGCTTCTGGGTACATACTGGAACCGCCAGCTTTACCTGATATCATTGATGTATCACAGACTGTGAATGCATTGGGGGAACCAAGCCTGGCTAGTATGGGACTCGGTAGTTACTGGCCTCCAGGCCTATATCAACAAGGTCTTGAATATCTTCATGTTGGCATTGGTTTACCATGGTGGGAAGCAATAGTTTTATGTAAGTGAATTCATGTCTGTAATGGTAGCATATAGGCACACCTCAATAATGCAGTAGGTGGTCAGGTGGTGTACTCACCTTTCACATATCTTAGGTGATAGACAAGAAAAGGTATCATCAAGTATGCTGTTATCTGTCAGACTGTATCTGTTTTCCTTCCTTCCCACATTAAGACCTCTCGGCACTTCTATATGGGCCAACAAGAGTGATTAATTATAAGTTTATAACCTGTAACTTAATTGTTATAAAATAAACCAAGATTGATTTGAACAAGTATATTTAACCTCTGATCTGACAATCTGTGTGTGTACATCTGGTCGCCTATAAACAATAATCTTGGATATTGATATTTCTGGAGAAGTTTGTTGTAAACCACTGTTGTTATATGCCGTACAGTAGATTCTTCTTAACCACTGATTCATACTTGATCTAGTTTGACTGGAAGCATCCTGATGTGGTTGGTATTCAAATTGATGAAAGATGGGGTCATAAGGGGGCATTTTGACTGTATGGCTACTAACGACTTCTTCTCCCTTTGTTTGGTAGCATACCTAGGTGACAGGGATCCTGCATGGGGCTGAGGAGCAGGGGACCAAAGGGCTCGCGTTATGACTATATTACTATGAATTATTCCTCCTCTGGAACTAAGCAATGGATATAATTCATATTTTACTGGTAGCATCCCTCAATGGTGGGGATTCAAAAGTGTACAAATGATGGGCTGACATAAGGGGTTGTGCCAAAATATGTCAGTTTAGCTAAATTTATGTGACAAGCCTAATGAAAATTCTGGTGTGGCTGAAAAGGAAAGTGTTGAATGCAATACTAAGTGGCAGATTCCAAACTAGGAAAATGTTTGTAATAACTTAAATGAAAGTGTTTTGCCATAATCACTGAAATATCCAGGTGAGCAATACATGCCCTCTGGACCTCATGTTTAAGTAATGCTGGAAGCATACTTCTCATAACTTCACATAGGTTTCCATCAGTCCATAATATTCCAGTTCAGTATTGAGACCGATAGAAGAAGAAAAAATTACCAACAAGTGGCCATTTTGGACCCCTAGCTGGTCTCTCCCCACCTGTTATTTAAAGGTGTACCTGAAGCTAGCCTTGTAGAAACAACAGCTCAGAAGACCTCGAGAGTCAACAAACTGGTATACACTAAATCCATGCCTCATCACCCAGATCGACCCATTACTCTTAACACAATACACACCGTAAGGTGTATACAGACACCAATTTATCACAATACATTAGATAACAATGATATTCAACTCTAGATTAAAGTAGGTGATGTAATTAGTTATTCAGTGAAACCTGACTTTACTGGCCAGACTTTAAAAACATCTTGTAATATCCAACCATATCCAACAAAATCGCGACATACCATATCATTACCGACACTGACTTTACCACACTGTCATATTGAACACATTGACTCTGTCTCATCTCGGCTTTTTCTCACTGGTTTTAGATAGGACCTTTTGGTCTCATTTTGGGAAGAAAATTGATAAATTGAGAAAGATTTTTTCAGGAGTAAACTGCAAATGTTATGGGAATTTTTCTTTAAAATGAAACAATTCAAATTGGGAATGGGACCCATTAAAGGCCCCAAAAAGCCCTTCAGAAAAAGCCTTGTTCATACTGTGTCAGTAATGTCGGGTTTCACTGTATTTATTTTGAAGCTCTATGATTATTGATTTGTTTCTCTTCCTTGTTTATTTGTAGCCACTGTTATAGTAAGGGTGCTGTCCTTCCCGTTGTTGGTTATGTCACAAAGATTTATCACAAACAGTCTGAACCATAAACCTGAGATGGATCGAATCCAGGCAAAACTCTCTGAAGCCAAAATAAATGGAAATGTTCAAGAATGTGAGTGTCTAAGATTACTGGTGTTTTATTTTACTGTTGTTATAACAAGTTTATATAATACTATTACTGTCTCATTATTACAAGTACATGTATATATCTATAGGATCTTGAATAACTTTTCATTTCATATCATGATATGAGATTTCTGAAACAAGTCCTAATAGTTTTAATTTTTGCTAACCTTTACAAGCAATTATTAAAACTTCTAAGACAGGATTTCAAGAATAACTATATCAAATGAAAACAAATTTTAAAAGACTTTTCATCATACAACTCAGAAAAGGCACATTTTTATAGGTTCTTCAATCAAACAAAGACAGCCATTTTGTTGTGCCATTTACAATTTATGATGTCATGCCATTGTCAAAGTTGGATGTCACAATCAATTTCTGTGGTGTAGCCAATGAAAAACGAGCAAGGGTATATTAAACTATTGACATATGAACAAATATTACAGGCCACTTATTTGATAAATAATCCTATGAAGGGATAACTCTGGCTCTTAAAACCTATGGGAGATTTTATGAGATTAGCAAAATTCCTATGAGATTTGTCTGTATAAAGAGGTACAATTTTGAATTTTTAATGAGATTTTTTTTGAAAAACATGGGTAAAAATCCCCAAATTTCTGTCCAAAGTGATTCCTGCCTATGTTATATGGGTCATGTGTCATATTTTTGAAGTTACAGATTTATTCCGAATACAATTTTATGTTATGTATCACTTTCTTTCAGATGCAATCAGACAAATGGAAATGAAAAAGTTCATGAGGAAAACAAATTCCAACCCTTTGAAGACTATGATGTACCCAATGATGCAGGTATGTTTGATAATCATGTTATACTGAATAAGACAAGAAATATGATAGGGATTTATGATTGATGACAATGATAGGGATTTATGACTGATGTCCAAATCTTGTGCTATATATTACTGTATGAGTATATTGACTTAATTCATTGTAAATAACAATCAAATAGAGGCAGTGTAAAACAAATTTTGTCTTAACACCGCCCCAAAACATTTCAACCATAGTAATACTCCTGGGAACCAGGAAATCAAAAGTTATATAAAGGAAGGGTGTTGATCCTTAGTCCCCTACCTGTGGAGTGGGGTTGGGGCGGGGAAAATAGGTTTCCTCTCCATCTGGCTGGTACATATGTACACAACAACAAAGTTTGTCTCTAGTGCCTTCATTCCTAGAGCTATTCTTTTGATAAAATTTCACACAATGATGAATAATATCTCAGACAGGCTCAAGTTTCAGGGTTTTTGGGTCGAGGTCACTTACAATTTTAGTGGGTGCCAGTAGGGGACATGTATTGCTTTAGCAATATTCAGTATGCTTGTTGATTTAATGTTTTTTCTCTTTGCAGATGCCAATTTTTTTATCAGTGTTCATTGGTCTGAGGAAAATGGCCTATTATCCAGTGGAGAGTATGTCGACTGGAGGTGTTTTCTGGTTTAGTGATCTAACCGTGTCGGATCCCTACTTCATCCTGCCAGTTATCACCTCGGCAACACTCCTTCTGTCAATAGAGGTAAATGTTGTCTCATAGTAAAATAATTAATTTTTCTTTGTTTTCATGGTAAATACTCAAATGTGATTGGTCAAAAAATTCTTTTCATTCTTCTATGAAAGAAATTCCGAGAATGGTGCGAAAAATGTGACGTCACAATACGACAATTGACGTTGCGTATTGATTTGAGAAAAAGAATCCCATTTAAAACCAGTAAAATTGTACATAAAACATGTTTTAAATTAGAAAATCATTTTCAAAAATTAATTATAAGCGTTGATGTCAATTTTTTTTTTTTTGCAAACAAAATTTGTTTCATACCCCGATGAAACTAAAAAAAAATGACATCAATGCTTAAATGTAATCATAGCTTCTCTACAGTGCATTCAACCTTATTTCAAGATTTTGTCTCACAACTCAAGTCAAGTCAAATATATGTAGCTTTATTATATACAAATGTAGTAGGTTTGCTTCTCTGTGTTTAAAGGTCTTTTAGATGAAACATCTTTATGACATGAGTACTATACAGGTGTAGTATGGTATTTTGACACCCAGTATTTTGACCCCGGGGTCATTACACCATGATTCAAAATACCATGCTATACCGGTATGACATTGAATGATTGTGTGTTCTTTCTTTCATGGTTTGGAGATTTCAAATTATTTTGTAGGTACAAACTTTGGCAGTTACCTCATGATACAATTCATACAATATTTCATATATTTATTTTTGTAGTTACATAGCAACATCGAAAACAACGAAAGTTTATACACATAGGATGTTTCATGTTGAACATGTGGCACAGATGACAGGTTGTTGTTGTAAATCATGTATTGTCACTAAAAACATACTGTACATCTTCATTTGACAAAAAGACTTAATCTTGATTTTTGTTTTCAGTTGGGTAGTGAAGGGATTTCCAGTAAGTCTGGACCTGCTGCTGGAAGGTATTTCATGAGAGCCATTCCACTTATCATGGTTCCCATTATGATGACTTTCCCAGCGGTGAGTGATCAATACATGAAAACACATAAGTTGATCAATTATAGCTGTCATAATGATATACATTCAATTCTTCAAAATTACTATCTACATGCCATGTTGAAAAATGATACACATTAGGTGCCTCTAATGTGTAATAACCTTTGTTCGGTCTGTGACCTTTTTATGCTCCTGTACATCTTAATCAGGGGCATATTGTTTAACCCATCGTCAATATAGATGAAATTTGTTTAGCAAGTTTTCGATGGTAGGGCTTGAAATAAGGGGAGGGGGAGTGGCATTCATATTGCACCAACATATTTCCAGTAAAATTGCTTTGGTCATTTTCATTTCAGGCGTTGAATGGCTATTGGCTTACATCAAATGTGTGTGGCCTGGTACTTGCATCAATTCTAAGACAAAAGGACATTCGAAAGTTTTTCAAAATCCCACAAAAAATTATTCACCCAAAACAAACAGGAGAAAAAAAGTCTTTCAAGCAGTTTATTAATGAAGGTAAGTTGAAAGGTTTTCATCTTGTCTGGGGATTACCTGACTTTGTTTCTAACTGATTTCTATGAAACTAAATGGTAAGATTTGTTATTACAGTGAAACTTTATTTTACCTACCACCAACTTCAACAACATCCCGTATCATCTGACCATATCCATCTCCACTATGGTTGCCAACGCTGACGTTACTAACACACTGACATATCTGACACATTGACTCAGTCCCACAGTGTGTCGGTGAGGTCAGGTTTCACTGTTTTGACATGTTGTTACGGTTTAAGCATCTATTGATCAATTTGTTACATTTCTTTATTTGATTGAGTTCGATACAAGAATCTCTCGCTTTCAATACAAAAATCTATATCACATTTGGCAGTGTTATTCTGACCCAGGATATTGTTGTTATCAGTCCACCTGCTTGGCATCACTAAGATTATGATATTGGAGCGGTAACATAGTAGAATGAATGGTTATCATATTTGTTCGAATAAATGACCTTGACCAAATCTCCAGGTCACAGAGGTCAAACTTTTTTAATCATTGAAGTAAAATGCAGTTATAGCATGGGTCATATGCTACAGAGATCATTAATTTTCAGCACTTTTCTCAGTCATGCTTCAAGGTATGTTGATGGAAGTTACTATGTAACTCCAGTATGAGTAGCTACGTACAGATCAAGTTCGAGTGTCCAAGATTTTGGATCAAGGTCAAGGTCAATGTTAATATTTTTCGTGGGGGCCTGTAGGGGACATGCATTGCTATAGCAATACCTAGTTTGCTTGTTTTATTAGGCATGTGTAGATTGTAGTGGTCTTTGTATGAACAAGCAAAAATCCAACAAAAACAGCTAGTGTCTTTGAAAATGCGACAAATACATTTGTCTGCATGGTAAAATATCAATGTCTTGTAAGTGAAAAAATAGTCAGAAGATAACTACATTTCACTGCAATTCTTTTATTTCCAGCTTGGTCTGATAGTAGAAGGAAGCGGTTAGCGATGAATAAAGAGAGAGAGAAAAGGGAACATTTTAAGAAAGCTGGAGCAGGACCTTTAACAAAAACTTATGCAACTGATCCGACTATAAAGAAGAAAGTAAATCGGAAGGTGCTTTAGGAGCATGTTGTCTTTCAAAACCAAATAGATATGAGGTCAACATGGAAGATTCAAGCTACCAGGACATTGGATAGGGTCACATCAACTGTGAAATCCTAGAGCTGTACCAATTCTGACATTGACTTCATTTTGTCCATTGTCTCCGAATAGGTCAGCCAAAAGCAACAATAACAAAATGGCTTTTCTCCTTCCTCAAGAGGATGTACCTGTCGGTAGAACTGTGTATCAGCAGTATGTGAAGTCATCTTCCTTCATGTGGAAATCCTTGAGAAATAGGAGGATACTCCCACATTTGATCGTCGGGTGATGATATAATGTCCACATTTATGCACATATGTGTTTTCTGTGCAGATAAACAGTCGTTGATGTTTGTATGTTTTCTTCATTTTAAGCATTCAAAAAACCTTAATCCTAATTTTGAAACTTGTTTAAAGTTTCTTTAATGTTGTTATGTTCATTCAAATTTCCAGACAGGATATTGTTAAAGTGGATTTCCAATTACTGAATTCACATCACAGTTTCTCAGTACTTGGTTTGTTTTCATCTTTTAAATGTACTGGTATGGCTATTGATTGTACCAGCAATTAAAAGGATCTGTTCTTTAATAGACTTTTCCTCAAAAGCCACCTCAGTTGTTATTGTATATTACTGGTTATGATGCTGGAAGCCTTAATATAAGTTATTCAAAGTTTTGTTTGTGTTCAGTATGTACGTTAGAGGAAAAAAAATTAATTGAAATGACCCGCTTTTCTAAACTATTACCTATAGGGTGCCGACATATTGAATGAATCTCTGTGTTTGGCTCACCGTTTTTACGTATACATTACCTGGACTTCGTGTATACACCTGTATTCACGGCAGATTCTTCAGGATTGTGACAATTCTCTACCTTCCGGGACAGTGTTCCTGTTTTGATGCATTTGTAACTTAAAGGAAGATAGTTTTAGTACAAACTTTATTCATGCTTTTAAATATATTACACAATGATTTACAAAATATTGCAATGACTGTAAATATACCATAAAAAAAACTGAACAAAACTTATTAATAGATTTATCAAGTAAAATTCAAGAAAGAGAAAAACTTTGGCGGTAAATATGCTACTGACACTCCTGATTTTTTTTTGTAATGTTTTGTATTGAAGATGTTGATATACATGTATTGTAATCATGAAAATGTAAGTTATTGATAAATGATGATTAAAATATGTTAAGATTGATGTGGAGTCATGACTTGATTCTCTACCATATCAACTATTAATTAATTGACTAATAATGCTGATCTTATTTAATGTCCATTATGTATAAGGACCTTGATATGATAATACAATGTAAATATGTTAATATTGATGTACAGCATGGCGTAGCGTGGTCGCAGATCACATGTAAAATATATGTTTGAGATCACCTGTCAAATATAATCAATGTTCGAGATCACCTGACAAATATAATCAATGTTCGAGATCACATGTCAAATATAATCAACGTCGGAGATCACATGTCAAATATATTCAACGTCGGAGATCACATGTCAAATATAATCAACGTCGGAGATCACATGTCAAATATAATCAACGTCCGAGATCACATGTCAAATATAATCAACGTCAGAGATCACATGTCAAATGTAATAAACATCAGAGATCATATGTTAAATGTAATCAATGGCGGAGATCACATGTCAAATATAATCAATGTCGGAGATCACATGTCAAATATAATCAACGTCGGAGATCACATGTCAAATGTAATAAACAGAGATCACATGTCAAATATAATCAACATCGGAGATCACATGTCAAATATATTCAACGTCAGAGATCACATGTCAAATGTAATCAATGGCGGAGATCACATGTCAAATATAATCAACATCGGAGATCACATGTCAAATATAAGCAACGTCGGAGATCACATGTCAAATATAATCAACGTCGGGGATCAAATGTCAAATATAATCAACGTCGGAGATCACATGTCAAATATAATCAACATCGGAGATCACATGTCAGATACAATCAACGTCGGAGATCACATGTCAAATATAATCAACGTCAGAGATCAATGTCAAATGTAATCAACGTCGGAGATCACATGTCAAATATAATCAACGTCAGAGATCACATGTCAAATATAATCAACGTCAGAGATCACATGTCAAATGTTATCAACGTCGGTAGATCACATGTCAAATATAATCAACATCGGAAATCACATGTCAAATTTAATCAACGTCGGAGATCACATGTCAAATATAATCAACGTCTGAGATCACATGTCAAATATGATCAAAGTCGGAGATCACATTTCAAATATAATCAACGTCGGAGATCACATGTCAAATATAATCAACGTCGGAGATCACATGTCAAATAAAATCAACGTCGTCGGAGATCACACGTCAAATATAATCAACGTCGGAGATCACATGTCAAATATAATCAACGTCGGAGATCACCTATCAAATGTAATCAACGGCGGAGATCACATGTCAAATATAATCAATGTCGGAGATCACATGTCAAATATAACCAACGTCGGAGATCACATGTCAAATATAATTATTGTCGGGGATCACATTTCAAATATAATCAACGTCGGAGATCACATGTCAAATATAACCAACGTCGGAGATCACATGTCAAATAAAATCAACGTCGTCGGAGATCACACGTCAAATATAATCAACGTCGGAGATCACATGTCAAATATAATCAACGTCGGAGATCACACGTCAAATATAATCAACGTCGGAGATCACATGTCAAATATAATCAACGTCGGAGATCACCTATCAAATGTAATCAACGGCGGAGATCACATGTCAAATATAATCAATGTCGGAGATCACATGTCAAATATAATCAACGTCGGAGATCACATGTCAAATATAATCAATGTCGGGGATCACACGTTAAATATAATCAACGTCGGAGATCACATGTCAAATATAATCAACGTCGGAGATCACATGTCAAATATAATCAACGTCGGAGATCACATGTCAAATATAATCAACGTCGGAGATCACATGTCAAATATAATCAACGTCGGAGATCACCTGTCAAATATAATCAACGTCGGAGATCGCCTGTCAAATATGATCAATGTCAGAGATCACATTTCAAATATAATCAACGTCGGAGATCACATGTCAAATATAATCAACGTCGGAGATCACATGTCAAATATAATCAACGTCGGAGATCACATGTCAAATATAATCAACGTCGGAGATCACATGTCAAATATAATCAACGTCGGAGATCACATGTCAAATATAATCAACGTCGGAGATCACATGTCAAATATAATCAACGTCGGAGATCACATGTCAAATGTAATCAACGTCGGAGATCATGTCAAATATAATCAACGTCGGATATCACATGTCAAATATAATCAACGTCGGAGATCACATGTCAAATATAATCAACGTCGGAGATCACATGTCAAATACAATCAACGTCGGAGATCACATGTCAAATATAATCAACGTCGGAGATCACATGTCAAATATAATCAACGTCGGAGATCACATGTCAAATATAATCAACGTCGGAGATCACATGTCAAATATAATCAACGTCGGAGATCACATGTCAAATACAATCAACGTCGGAGATCACATGTCAAATATAATCAACGTCGGAGATCACATGTCAAATATAATCAACGTCGGAGATCACATGTCAAATACAATCAACGTCGGAGATCACAAATGGTATCATCGTTTGAGATCACGTGTCAAATAAAACAAAACGCTAAAACATCAGTTATCAAAACATCAAATTTTAATTGATACTTGTATGAAGGATTCGTTAGAAAATACATATAGGTTGATAGAATTTCTCTTCAATACTGTACGGTGTCTGTGAATACTGTTACTAAGTAACTCATGTAAATATCAGTCAGGGTTACTTCAGAATTCCGATTCAGGACAAACACGAGTTAAACTGTTTTCCGATATTTGTAAAACGTTTGTGTCTACTGAGACAAGCTAGTGAATTATCACACCAGAACAGAGGTGGGACTTGAAGTCTAAAATAGCTCAAAATGCTCGTCTTTAGCAGAGCAAGTATTATAAACCTGTGATATTTCATTTAACTATGAATACAAGCAATAATAAATTGCTTCTGTCATTATGGTTTAGAAGCCGACATATTATCGTAACGCCTAATTGTAATAATACAAGAGTTCCCGTATGGATGTTGGCGTCCATCATTGAATGGTTATTAATGGTTCTTCCCTCCTTTCCTCGTTTTCCCCTTATTCTTAATCATTTGATAACAAGAGAAACCTTCATAAGAAACCAAAGAAGTTTATAGTTTTACAACTTGTGTCCAATTCCTTTTGAACATTTTCAAATGAAATATGTTTAAACTAGAGATTATTGAGATATAGCGATAACAAACCTTAACTGACAAAATCTAAGATGGCAACTTGATTGCCATTTTGCTTTTCCGATCTGACTCAAAATTAACTAGAACCAAGAGTAACCTACATATATGTCAAGTTTGGGAAATATCCTTCCATTGCTTCTCGAGAAATAGCGATAAATCTCAACTTTCAAACTACAAGATGGCCTGCCTGTCGGCCATTTTGTTTTCCGAACAGACTCAATATTAAACAGACACAACTATAGATCAAGGGGTATCCTTCCAATACTTTACGGACAGACGACGGACGTACCACTGACGTAGGGAGATTTGATTTTAAAGAAAGACACCTGGTTATTTGGAGTCGATTATACAGTCGAGCGTGGTTGGTTGATTTTCTCCGACTTGGTTTTTATTGTCTTTGGACCATTAGTATCGTTAATTTGAAATTTTAATCATGAAAGTCGTTTGTACTTGCAGAAATTGTATACCTATCACCAAGACTTTTCATAGTCAATCATGTGATTGATGTGCTGTCGGAGTCCCCTCAGCATATATATCCCAATCTTTCACTCTACAGTTGAGTGTTGTATTCCAATCGTGATTCGTACACATTTTGACGCCCTCCGTTTTAGCGCATTATAAAAACTGACTTGTGCAATGATGAAAATAACGCACCCATATGATTTTCCAATCTCTCCCAGAGTGCATTGGGAACACAATAAAGGGAACCGCAATGCACTCTGGGAGAGATTGATGCTTTTCTATAGGAATGGTATAGAACAACTGTAATTATGTGCAGTTATGATTTAGTGCATTGCTCCGAGGGCGAAAATATTATTTCCGCTAAAATATGCACATCAGCAGTAATTTCTTCTTGAACAGCAGGGTATGAAATTAAATGTCAACCACTAAAAGGTGATGTTTGCTACGCCAATATTCGTTTTCAGACTGCTGATAAATTTCGCTGAGCTATTGAGAGCCAAATCTAGTATTCCAGACTCATTCAGGGCCGTGGCAACATCGAAATTGTACCTGAATGTATCATCTACGCGTTGGTCCAGAATCAGCTTCAAGAAAACGCTTCCAATTAGCACGACGACAAGTAAGAACACCGTTGCTATACGAGACAGAATCAACATCTTCGTGTCCAGACTTATCTCATCCTTGCCATGGATGACGTCACCATTGTTACTGTTGAAGTCCGCGCTCGTTAAGTGGATATCATCTCCGTGCATTTCATTGATCTCGTTCATATCGACAAATTCGAATGCGAGAGATCCGTTTGCTTTTCCATTAGAAACTGACCCGTTCAGCGCTCCTGGTGGAACTGACCCGTTCAGTTCCCGAAGTTTGTAGCCATTGGCGATGATTTTTTGGTCGTCTGGTAGGTTGCTTCTGGTAGGGAATTTCCCACCTGCAGAAATAACATAATATGCTATTCTGTCACACTGGTACTTTACGAAGTAATACATTTTACATAAAGAAATTGCACGTACTTCAAAGATATGATATCAATAATCATGTCCATAAACCTGTCTTTCTGGGTCCTCTGCTCTATGTGTATACACACTTTGTTATGCCCCGTATGGACTAAAATTCTTTAAGAAAGAAATTGAATTGAATGTGAATTGCACAATTATAAAATATCATATATACTTGTCTTCCACTGGTTATTACCCAGTTAGGCCAGTCTATGGTAATATCAAAAGATTTTTTTCTGTGAAGAAGTAATTTATTTAGGATGGAAATTCTTAATTCGTGGGACGTTTCTGGTGTTAAACATTGCGTATATATCATACCATTGAGTTATTTTGTATGTAGTTACGGCGTCATTCATACCTTTTAAATCGCTATACAAAATGACATCTTTCACGATTCCAGCTCGTCCCTGAGCCTGTATAATAACAAACATATTTCATGGAAATACTTAAAAGAAAAACAAAACAATACAACATACTAAACCACCAACATTTGTACACCCGACTACACGATTATAATAATAAAACTGAAATGATACAACACAGCCTTTGAGGAAATCTCGAACCAATTCCCGAAACAGTGAAATCTACTCTTCCCATTCCACTCTTTCTACACCTGTAAATATATGCATGTATCTATCGCCACATCCATTTTTTCGTACGAACCAGAGAGGTGCCGTTTTGACAGACCGTGCAAATGGCGAAGTAATTTATCTATGAATAAATTATACGAGATAATCAGGTGTAGTGAAGAGCGGATGAAAGTCCTTGAAAATTAAACTACGAGTTACCGAAATTCAGAACGTGAGTAATATAACTGATTTCTGGTAAATAACAATTGGACTTACACGTGTTTAACAATAGACTTGTCACACGTGTTTAACAATAGACTTGTCACACGTGTTTAACAATAGACTTATCACACGTGTTTAACAATAGACTTATCACACGTGTTTAACAATAGACTTATCACACGTGTTTAACAATAGACTTATCACACGTGTTTAACAATAGACTTATCATACGTGTTTAACAATAGACTTATCACACGTGTTTAACAATAGACTTATCACACGTGTTTAACAATAGACTTATCATACGTGTTTAACAATAGACTTATCACACGTGTTTAACAATAGACTTATCACATGTGTTTAACAATTGACTTCGTTATCACAAGCGTTTAACAATAGACTTATCATCGCTTACCTTGTTTACCTCATCCTTCCAGTCCAGACTCTGAGCTTTGATGAGCAGTAGAACGGAATGCACAAACACCCCGATACAGGCTCCCCACCAGGCTCCTAAGAAATAGGATACTATATACTAGTAACTGACAAAATTGATACTTGTAAGGCTCCAAATCCCACATTATTGAAATAACGGATTTCAATCACATATTCGGTATTGTTTATTTAATCCTTGCGTACATTTACATGGATTTTTTTACCACCAGGAGGACTGAACTACTCCTACAAATGCTATCTTCCTCTCACACAATATTGTAAATATATCTTCGATATTTTTTAATCTAATTCATATATGAAATATAATATTATGGTTGTTGTCAGTTCAGATCACGGCATATTGTTTTCACCTTCGTCCTCCAGCTCTGTAAGGAGCAGCAGTGGGATGGATATGGACAGGGCGACTACGTAAAAGGAGAAAAAGCTGGAGAGTGCGCCGTATATCTGATGGCCGGCTCCCCTCAGTACGCCGCACAGGATTTCCTTAAAGACAAACGACACAATTGTAATCAATAGTGTTATGACAAACGGACAACCTTACCATCCTCTCATTTCAGATTGTGATTTTATCCTCATTTGACCAAGATTTGTATGGCTGGACTGGTGTCGTTGATGGAGCAGATGATGATTTTGGCGTATTTTCCTTGCTTTGTTGCACGGGTGTCCATGCATATCTATATTTTTTTTAAATTATATTTTGCCCTCACTCAGTTGATTTTTAGTTTGTATTATCGTATTGTTAGCATACTGGTATTCTCTGTTGTTCCAGAACTCTCCAGTGTCGATACAATCAGAAAGACAGTATTTTTTTTAACAAAAAACGAACAAAACATTCTAGAAAACCGGTGGCGTAACCAGATTATCTGAAAAAGTCAGTTTGTATGCATCAACTCAAGAATCAAAATACAAATATTGTGGACATATGTCCATGTTATTGAAAGATAACTTTATATCCAATGCAAGAAATTAAATATTTTACATACCAGATTGAGGCACAATTGTAGTGTTCTCAAATATGATCTGTATCGAGTAAATCTTATTAATGATCCGTTTTGCCCCTGTGGACATCCTTGTGAAAATGCCTTTCATGTTTTCTTTGAATGCAAATTGTATGAGTTGGAAAGATTAGATATGTTTAAAAATTTAAATGTCTTATGTTTGGTTTTGGATTTAAAACGTCTCCTGTTTGGAAATTCAGACCTTTCTGTAGACCTAAACTCTCTTGTTTTCCGACATGTGCAAAAACTACATCAAATCCATCAATATATTTTGATATGTATTCTTGTACTCTTTCTTGCAAACCTGTGTCTATGTAAAATAATCTATATATCTACTTTATGTTTATGTCAATGATGCTATCTCAATGATTTCATGTAATATATTTGTATGTTGGGAGGGGGCGTCCATAAGTTGAAAAAAAACTTGCGCCTAATCCTATATCACAATTAACTTGGCAATGAAATATGTTTAAAGACAAAAGTCAAGCAAGAAATTAGTTTATTTAATACTCAGTGTATATTTTGATGTATCTTTTTCAGACTGTGCTTACCCGTCCAAAGCACCTTACTTTCCCCCATATGTTGACCTCGGTTGATTGATTTTGAATTATAATTAGATTACTTACCTTCGTATGCTGAAAGATTTCATATATTGCTGCAATAATGAGCAATGTGGAAGTGAGAATCTGAACCTCTCTGAAATATAAAACGGCAGTTATGAAAAAAATTAAAGTCACATAATGATAGGTTTAGGAATTTTAAATGGCGAATGATAAATAGTAATACAGTTTTTGTAATAGTTGCCTTACTGGTATTTTGTATATCAAAATATATATTTACAGACATCATATCCTCATATGCGTATTTTCTATACTGCTCATCAATCACTAACGTCATTAGTTACTACGGTAACCGCACACAAAGTACTCACAAATCCGGAGTGAAGAGAACAGGAATGGCGTCCTTACATATAAAGGTGGTCACGGCTATGATCGTCGCTTCTGTGACTATTGTCGAAAAAATGAAAGGCATAAGTCCTAAAAGTACGGAATCAACATCAATATAAGATATAACACAGTTCATATCTAGACTTTAATACAAACCCCACAACACACAATACTTTAACAACAAACTCAGAAAAAAACAACAAAAACTAACAAAAAACAAAAACAAAAAAACGAAGAAACAATGAAGAAAGAAACATGGCAATAACAACGGGATATCATAGTCCGAGTGTTCATGCGTCCGTTTTTAAGGCCTCTTTCATTTACAACTGAATACCACATTCGACATTCCGATACAATATTTTAATCTTACCACCGACAAATAAAACTACTCGGTATGTGACTTTGGCTTTCTCAGCATCACCGGCCCCGAGATGATTACCCACAATTACCGAGGCGGAAGTTCCGATAGCGTACGGGATCTATGGAATTAGAAAATATGAAAGAATGTGTATATTTTATATTGTGTTTGGTAGTAATATCTATTTCCGAGTAATTCATTATATCATCAGGACATCGTGTCTCAAGCTATAAAAGACGTTTCTAATCATTAAAGAATGACATTTCAAATTGTTTCATTTCAACACTTTGTATTTTAAATTTTCTTTAGTTTGCAACAATTATGACAAAAGTTTGATTAAAATGTATATTAAAATTTTACATACAAAGAGTAACATTTTATTTAATATCCTACTTCATATTTTAAACGGTCAACTAAACTCACAAACAGATACCAGTGGTTAATAAGTCATATATATGAATATACTACATATCTAATCCTGTTTCTCCTGTTTGGAAATTCAGATCTTTCTGTAGACCTAAACTCTCTTGTTTTCCGACATGTGCAAAACTAAATCAAATCCAGCTATAGATTTTGATATGTATTCTTGTACTCTTTCTTGCATACCTGTGTCTATCTAAAATAATCTCTATATCTACTTTATGTTCATGCCAATGATGCTATCTCAATGATTTCATGTAATATATTTGTAGGTTGGGAGGGGTCGTCCATAAGTTGAATCTACCTATTACCATTAATGTCAATGTAGCAACGTTGTATACAATGGTAAAAGCCGCAAGTTGGGTGGCACCTAGCAAACCTGTAGAAAAAAAAAAAAAAAAAAAGATAATAAAAAACAGAACCATATTGTTTTAGTTGAATATGCATAGTAATACTTCTTTATTATCATTTTGTCACTATAACTCTATAAACCATATAATTTAAGACGTATTCTGTGTCCTTGACATGTTCAATTAACAAGAATTGCTTTAAATTATAAAATGCATTTAATCAAGAACTGTTCATTTTGTTTCCGGTTGACTTCATTTTCGGCGGAGACATTTTTTCTCGATCTTGCTTTGTACATCCTATCATCAAAAAAAAATATGTAAACTTGTTATAGTATACCGGATAGAAAAACTAGGATCTCATAGCACCACCACTCCAAACACAACATCAACATCCCAGCAATGGCAAGTGTGAGGTATGTTCCCCACTCGTACAGACACTCTCTACTCCAGCCTTCAACACAGTAGAGATAGATGAGATGTCATGGCAGTATCCCTCATATAAATCCCATAACTCATACATGTTCAATTATATTCTGTTACTATCTTTGACATAACGGCAAAACAATTGCATACATGATACAATTAAAAATAAAAGGCAATAACATGGACAAGTGTACAGAGAGAGAGTGATATAATTAAAAGATTTAATATTTTAGTGATTAAATCTGAACTAGTTTTCTATGAAAATTTGTTTACCAAATGGTGTGGTCAATGAAAAACAAATTTCGCTTCAAAGAGATATTACAACATTGCATAATAGTTAAAAAGTTGATTTGAAGTTACCTGCCCATGTGTCTTTGTAAACACCAGCTACCAATATGTAAATTACTTGCACGATAGAAAATAACCATCGTGCAATACCTAGAGCGAGGCCAGCCCCACTGAATAAAAGGAAAGAATATCGTATCAAAAGTATTCGTAGTTAAACTTCATTAACTATTTCATATACTTATGTAATTTATAATTGCTATTTTTACTAGGAATAATTGATGCCACTTTATTTGTGTGAGAAGTATATTTGCGTAATTTTATTTTCACAGTGAAATATTATTAAATATTATTATATATTGATATATTTACGTCCACCAAACAAGTAATTTTTTTTAATTGGTATTTTTTTTCTAAGGTGATACTGACAATGTTCCCATGTCGAGGTAGAAGACAAAGAGCCAGTGTATCCCGACGTTAGCCAATGCCGATCCCAGCCCCATAAACACGTTCGGTATAACGATCCCCTACAGGTAAAAGGTACAGTAGAAAGTAGACATAAACATAATAGGAGGCACACGAGTAATAGACTAATCAATAAATATTGATAATCTTTGATAAAGACGGTTTTTTTTAATGAAACGTAGTTGTACAAACTAGTGTATCGTCATTTTAAGGATACGTCCTCTAAGATTTCTTATTTTTGTGAGTTCGTAGAAATAGTGATCAATTTAAACCGTTTATACGCCTAGAAGGGAAAATAATTTATACAGACGTGATGTTACCACTCCTTCAAGAAATATACAACAATCAAGTTAGTAGTCTCTATTTCATCCATTTAAAATATCATTTGCAACACATGAAGATATTTACCTACATAAATACATAATTGATTTTTTGATATTTTTTTCAAATGAAATAATGTTATACGTAAAAGGAAATATTTGCATTTAAAATCCTTGTTGTCAATGGTGACGTCATTAAAATAGACCGCCAAAGATAACGATAAGAATTCTTGAACTTTTTGACAAAGTGACATATTCAGGAGTAAGTTATATATAATGAATCAGTATCAATGTTACTTACAAGTACTCATTTTGGCACACTTAGATTTGAACGCATAACCAGATTTTCATTTATCGTCATTTCAAAGGAGACACGATTTGATACATTACGTACCTGGCACTGTAGATACCGTATAAGTATGCATGTCAGTGCGTGACCCTGTAATCATAAATATAGCTGTTATTTCAGAAGTTAAAAAAAAAAAAAAAAAAAAAAAAAAAAAATACTAAAAATAAAGTAATACTCATGCGGATTGGCAAACAAACACTAACAAATTACTTGAGTGAGTAATCAAGCCCTTCAAATCATAGAACAAACACATCAATCAGGTTGATCGCAACAGTTTCGACATGTTTCGTTATTCAACGTTCTACGTTGTCAATGTATTGAAGTAATGTTTCAATCCATGTGATTTACTGCATATTTCAATTATATTTATTGTCAAGAAAACTTATCGAAAATCAAATTATCTTTGATAATTATATTAATAACTTAGACATGAATTAGTTATCAGTGTACATGTGTGTAATACAAAGTGCGTAATATAATTTTCACTGAAATACTTGCCGCGTGATACCTTCAAATTGCACGATAAATCTTACCGGGAGTCCAAAGGAATAAGCTGTGGCATGAAGACCTGCAAGTCTGTAATGTAAAGGAGACATGAAGGTAATACATATATATCTAGGTATACTTCTTGTCAGACAAGCAGCTAACATCTCCGAATGATCCGATTTACTTTTATGTGGAAAGGACTTGCCTGATTACAGTAAGATTTACAGGAAATACGGAATGTCGGCTGGTCGTACCTGAAGGTAAGGAGAAGACTCACCTTGCCACCTCTGTCTCCTGGCCCAACAGGAGAAGCAAATGCTCCGTATTGATGAAGATAGCCACGCAGGGGAAGCATGCGAGGAACAGGATGATCAGTCCTAATAAGAACAATATCATTTTAGATACGTTACTAGTATGCAACTATAGGGTTATCGTTTAATGTACGAGAATTACTTGATTAGCGAATGCAGTGTGAATTACTGGGGGAAATCGACATAAAACAACAACAAACAAACAAACGCAAAAGTGAGGGCAAAATACGAACAAAATATATTTGCATATGGATCTCTGGAAAGGAAAGAAGATAAAATGGTAAGATGTTCCGGAAGGGTGAGCGTCCCAAGCTTCTTGTACGACATCCCCCATGCAAATCTAACTCAAATCCGGGTAAAATCTTCAAAACGAGAGGTAGAGCGATGACATCAGAAACGCCAGGCACACCAACAAGTACCAAATACGTATGACTTCATATCGCAAAAGGAAATTGTTTCTAACGATCACGATGTTGATCATTAAACATGGCTTTCTTTAATCGTTTATCACATCAGTGTATGAAACACAGGCCAAGCTATACTGTTAGTAAACTTAGTGAAGACATATTGACCAAGATTTATTGATAAAAAGTGGTCTATTATCACAAATATTTCAGATAATATTTTGGCATCACCATTGAAATAACAGATAGCTGAATAAAGATTAATAGATTTTGTCAGGGTTTTTTTGTATTTCTTATTATAATATTATTTTTGGGGAGGGGTCTCAATCCGAGTAGGTCAAGATTCTTAAGTTAACAAATTGCTTGTTGTATTGAAAGAAACATGCATAGTATCACACACCATTTAGAGTTAAAAATTATACAAATAAGGTGAATGGGCATTTACAGAAATGTTGGTTACAGCGTAAAAGGTGTGTAATTTTATGCAATACATGTATATCTACATTACATGTAATACGAAAGACTATAACATGCTTAATACTAGTACATGTATATGCGTTACATGCGGGTAACGTCTCTGCATCTTATTAATAACAAGCTGGTGTCTGTACGGATTGATCACTTCAGGAAATACATGTCCATTAGTAACACTTGGCAAACAAAAATACATACATAATGTTTGTGGATTTTGCTGACTCCTAGGGGAAGTTTTCATCGTTAGATAATTCAATATTAACAGGGGAAGCTTTCACGAAATATTCTTAACATTTCGGTTAAGTTGTATAAGGAGATCTGCAGAGTTAGGGTCATGAATAAAAAAAACATTTTGATAAGTATACATCAAGAGAAATGTTTAATGTTAAAGCAAGTCATGCTTTAAATCGAATATAATTGAATTAAAGATCACTTTTTTATGAAATACAAAAGAGCAGATCAGAGAAAAACACAATGCAACTGGGACAGGAGAGTAATATTGCTTCATTGAGTCAGAGGGTACAAATAAAAACGAACGATTTTGTCGGGTAAGCCGTTCAGTAGTAGTAATGGATATACAATAGGGAAGCTCGTTTTCTGATCATTCAGCAATAAATCTTTTGGCTTGTTTTACTTTATATTCATACTTCCTTATTTGTGATAGCTGTGATATTGAAGCTTAAAACCCTAAAAAGTCCTTACCCCTCTGTAAAATGATTCCAACGGCGTACTGGTTCCCACTTCCATATGTCTGAAAGAAATTTCGCGTTATCTGTTACAGAATGCACTGGATAAGGCAGCGAATGTATTCTTTATGATATATATATATATATATATGTACTTAATACTTGAGGTTACGTGAGCTGATTATATATATAAGAATTTACATTCCTGATTATCAGTCTTTCTTGATTTAAAAAAATACTCATAATAACGATAATATTTACGTATAAAACTGGTATATTATTATATTACATTATAGTATTATGGCTGATTTCGTACCTGGGGAAACAGTGTGTCGAATGCTGACGACAACCCAACCATGACAGATGTCCCAAGTACATTGGTGATCTGTAAAGAAGATTCATCGCCAAACAACATCCATCACTGATATATATATTACTGGGTACAGTTGACATTCTTTATCAAGGAATATTCCAATCATTATATTCAAACTTTCTACAACAACAATTTTACTAAGCATTTTAATGGTTGCAGTCCTCGATGTGATATTTACCGTGGTGGACAGAGATGTTTGGGTGTGATATTTACCGTGGTAGACAGAGATGTTAGGGTGTGATATTTACCGTGGTAGACAGAGATGTTAGGATGTGATATTGACCGTGGTGGACAGAGATGTTTGGGTGTGATATTTACCTTGGTAGACAGAGATGTTAGGATGTGATATTTACTGTGGTGGACAGAGATGTTTGGGTGTGATATTTACCGTGGTAGACAGAGATGTTAGGATGTGATATTTACCGTGGTAGACAGAGATGTTAGGATGTGATATTTACTGTGGTAGACAGATATGTTTGGGTGTGATATTTACTGTGGTAGACAGAGATGCTTGGGTGTGGTATTTACCGTGGTGGACAGAGATGTTAGGATGTGATATTTACCGGGGTGGACAGAGATGTTTGGGTGTGATATTTACCGTGGTGGACAGAGATGTTTGGGTGTGATATTTACCGTGGTAAACAGAGATGTTAGGGGGTGATATTTACCGTGATGGACAGAGATGTTTGGGTGTGATATTTACCGTGGTGGACAGAGATGTAAGGACGTGATATTTACTGTGGTGGACAGAGATGTTAGGACCTGATATTTACCGTGGTGGACAGAGATGTTTGGGTGTGATATTTACCGTGGTAAACAGAGATGTTAGGGGGTGATATTTACCGTGGCGGACAGAGATGTTTGGGTGTGATATTTACTGTGGTGGACAGAGATGTTTGGGTGTGATATTTACTGTGGTGGACAGAGATGTTTGGGTGTGATATTTACAGTGGTAGACAGAGATGCTTGGGTGTGATATTTACCGTGGTAGACAGAGATGTTAGGATGTGATATTTACCGTGGTAGATAGAGATGCTAGGGTGTGATATTTACCGTGGTAGACAGAGATGTTAGGATGTGATATTTACCGTGGTAAACAGAGATGTTAGGGTGTGATATTTACCGTGGTAGACAGAGATGTTAGGGTGTGATATTTACCGTGGTGGACAGAGATGTTTGGGTGTGGTATTTACTGTGGTGGACAGAGATGTTTGGGTGTGATATTTACTGTGGTGGACAGAGATGTTTGGGTGTGATATTTACCGTAGTAGACAGAGATGCTTGGGTGTGATATTTACCGTGGTAGACAGAGATGTTTAGGTGTGATATTTACCGTGGTGGACAGAGATGTTTAGGTGTGATATTTACTGTGGTAGACAGAGATGTTTGGGTGTGATATTTACCGTGGTAAACAGAGATGTTTAGGTGTGATAATTACTGTGGTAGACAGAGATGTTTAGGTGTGATATTTACCGTGGCGGACAGAGATGTTTGGGTGTGATATTTACTGTTGTGGACAGAGATGTTTGGGTGTGATATTTACCGTAGTAGACAGAGATGCTTGGGTGTGATATTTACCGTGGTAGACAGAGATGTTAGGATGTGATATTTACCGTGGTAAACAGAGATGTTAGGGGGTGATATTTACCGTGGTGGACAGAGATGTTTGGGTGTGATATTTACTGTGGTGGACAGAGATGTTTGGGTGTGATATTTACTGTGGTGGACAGAGATGTTTGGGTGTGATATTTACCGTAGTAGACAGAGATGCTTGGGTGTGATATTTACCGTGGTAGACAGAGATGTTAGGATGTGATATTTACCGTGGTGGACAGAGATGTTAGGGTGTGATATTTACCGTGGTAGACAGAGATGTTAGGATGTGATATTTACCGTGGTAGACAGAGATGTTAGGGTGTGATATTTACTGTGGTGGACAGAGATGTTAGGATGTGATATTTACCGTGGTGGACATAGATGTTTGGGTGTGGTATTTACTGTGGTGGACAGAGATGTTTGGGTGTGATATTTACTGTGGTGGACAGAGATGTTTGGGTGTGATATTTACTGTGGTGGACAGAGATGTTAGGGTGTGATATTTACCGTGGTAGACAGAGATGTTAGGATGTGATATTTACAGTGGTAGACAGAGATGTTAGGGTGTGATATTTACCGTGGTGGATAGAGATGTTAGGGTGTGATATTTACAGTGGTAGACAGAGATGTTAGGGTGTGATATTTACCGTGGTGGATAGAGATGTTAGGGTGTGATATTTACCGTGGTAGACAGATATGTTAGGATGTGTTATTTACCGTGGTAGACAGGGATGTTAGGGGGTGATATTTACTGTGGTGGACAGATATGCTAGAGTGTGATATTTAGCGTGGTGGACAGAGATGTCAGTTTGTGATATTTAGCGTGGTTGACAGAGATGTTAGGATGTGATATTTACCGTGATAGACAGATATGTTAGGGGGTGATATTTAGCGTGGTGGACAGAGATGTCAGTTTGTGATATTTAGCGTGGTTGACAGAGATGTTAGGATGTGGTATTTACCGTGGTGGACAGAGATGCACCGTCCAGGGCCTCCTTGCTGAACTGTCCACAGAACGCAATACTGACGCAGGACATGGAGTACATAGAGAGATAAGTCACCACCTGTCATAAGTCATAACATTTTGCTATAAACACTAGTTTACTAAAGAATAACTGCATGAAAAATATTGACTATACGGTTAGCTTCACTTTGATCATAAACGTACTATTTTGAGCACTATTGAGTACTAGCTCAGTATCAAGTTCTAACAGTTTGACACACAAAACAATGCAACGAAATTTCGATTAGTACCATCATAATTAAGCTGAATGTTTCAATTCGAAAGTCGCTCAACTAATCATACCCTTGAAATAAATGTATTAACAGTAACTTCTTTAATAGATACCAAGTTCATGTTTGCGGTGATGGATGGATGATAAGTTATAAAGTCTTTGTTTTTGGTGATGGATGGATGATAAGATAAAGTGCCCATATCTTCGGTGACGGATTGATGTTAGGATATACAAAGTCTATATTTACGGTGAAGGATGGATGCAAGATATGATGGCTGTTTGATATGTTGTGAGCCACATATTGAAGAATTCGAATTTTGCCGGACAAAGTTATTATTTTTCAATATAATCCTCTTCCTTCAGTATCTACACACTTTTGCCAACGATGTTTAAGGGCCTCAATGCCATCTTATAGAACTCCTTTTCTTGGCTGTTCAGAAAGTCATCCACTGCATGTATGACGTCATCATCGGACTGAAAGTGGGTGCCTGAAATAGCTGTTTTCAGTTTTGGAAATAGATGAAAGTCTGATGGATTGAGATCAGGTGATGAAGGCGGATGCTCAATTAATTTAAAGTCACAATTGCTAATGGCAGCCATATCAATAACAGACTTCTGAACAAGAGCATTGTCCCTGATGGAATAACACACTTTAGTGAGCTTTCCGCGGCGCTTAAGTTTAATATTGTCCCGTAACTGCCTCAGAAGTGAAGCATAGTATGTGTCATTGATTGTTTGTCCCTTTTGGAGATTATCTATCAGCAGAATACCATCTGCATCCCAGACAATCGAGGCCATAACATTCCCAGCTGATGGAACAGTCTTTGCCTTCTATTGTTTCGATTGTTGTTTTAGCCTCTGGGGTAAAATGATGGACCCATGTTTCATCAATAATGACAAATCTCTGAATAAAGTAGGCACGATCTTCCTCAAAAAGGTTAAGATTAGCACGCGATGATATGTTCCTGGTGTGTTTCTGATCAACTGTTAGAAGTCTTGGTACCCATCGGGCCGAAAGCTTTCTCGGTCAGAAAGGAATGTACTCTATCCATGGAAATGCTAACTCTACTTGCTATATATATATTGTGAGTCGTCTGTCAGTCATAACAATATTACCATTTCTGGAGTTGCAACATTGACCGACCTTCAAGGACTAGGTCATCCTCAATGCTCTGTCTGCCGCGCTTAAATTCCGCCATCCACCTTTTCACTGTAGCATATGAATGGGCATATTTCCCTAGTGTTACTACCATATCATTATAGATATCCATAGGTGTTGAACCTTTTTATGTAAATATCGGATCACTGCCCTTTTACCGATTTGTCCATTTTGCAAAAGCCGCTTGTCTTGTTTACTTTAGAGTGCTTGCTACCTCGCCGATATAAACTAACTACTAGTAAATAAGAACAGTCCTTGGGTACACGGCCGTTTATACTAGTAGTCAGAGAATAGTAGTACCTAAAAAGGACATCATTGAGTACCTCTTTCAATACTAGGCTCACAACATATCAATTATCCTTCGTATATTGATGATTAGATAGTGTCTATGTTTTCGGTAACCGATGTTTACGGTGATGGATTAGGTGGGATGTTTTAGCTAATTATTCACTAATCTGCCATTAAAACTAAAAGGATTTCACAATGTCATTCCAGTGAGAAGAATAAGAAGTGTTATTCAGAACATGCATAGGTAACACTACAGAAATCAAATCCATTTCCTTCTTTTCGTTTACATTCTTAGCGCAGTCTTTTTACTTCTTAAAGCATGAATAATATAAAATAGTATGTACTTCAAACTATATAATGCGAGATGAATAGAAGAAAAATCCATATTGGCTGCATAGTCTATACTTTTCAACTACATTTGTATCTGTAAAATGTCCTTTGGACTGAGAATCGTAGTACCGCGACATAATTACACAATATTATATACAGTTAGTGAATATTTGGGAGGGGGGCTGAAATAAGAACAAATGGATGCCAGAGGAGAAGGTAGCAGAATTAGCTAGTTTCATATCACATTGGCTGCATAACTCTGAAGACAGAAAATAAGTCGCAATATTTGTCACGAGAGTAATAAAGCGAGACAGGAAGTGTCGTCATACCATTGGCCAAGAGAGTCGAAGGAGCTCTTTCAGTTGGGCCCTGTAGCCGTCGTCCTTGAACTTTTCTTTGAGGACCCCTTGCGACATGAGGAACCACCGCGTTGCTCTTTCCCAGGACGGACATGGCATCGCTGGTATAAGTGCAGATCTCTGTTGAAGATATCAAGTCACTTATCAACCTAGTTTTCCAATAGATTAGCGAGTATACATATATGCGCATTACAATTTTAACACTGAAACGCCAAGCAATATCCTAAACTATAAAAACAATGAAATAATAATTTGTATCTCAAAAATATCAATGTCGCATTATAGCCTAAAGTATTATATAAAACTTTAAATGTTATTATTGTTTATTGCGTACACCATCTTCAAGCTAGTGACAGGTCCATTGTATTGGTTTTAGTAACGTATTACTTACATAGAACTACCATCACTAGTATCACCGTTATTTAACTTTGGAGTCTCTATTATAGACAAACTCAATCCATATGTAACACAATTCAATGGATCTCTACGTTCGACTCGTCTATAAAGACCAATCTTAAATGCTTCCTTGCGTGGTCGTTATAGACAGGTTTGACATTGGTTG
The DNA here is from genome assembly GCF_902652985.1 of Pecten maximus. Classification (NCBI taxonomy): domain Eukaryota; kingdom Metazoa; phylum Mollusca; class Bivalvia; order Pectinida; family Pectinidae; genus Pecten; species Pecten maximus. The sequence goes on from NC_047025.1 coordinate 32,085,793, forward strand.
GTGATATTAATGTAGAAACCGTAAAACAACATCATACATATATATGATATTTTCAATATTTTGAGGAAAAAATACCAATGCCTCTACTGGAATAGGTATTGCTTGAGTTAATCTTCTCATGTGTTTTTTTGTCAAAACAAGTCAAACATGTTTACTAGTATGGATACCGATAATTAATAACTCTTGAAAATATGCAAGGAAAACAAGATCAAGCGTTCCAGAAGAGTAACCGTCTATTGTTTCATCGAGGACATCCGCCATACCAATCTAGGCCGAATGTCGGTCAAGTCACAATCTCAAACGGAACCGCCAGGTATATAGGTAAGGCTGATTCCTAAGTCTATTTCTCACTTCTATTTTGTCCTCGTATTATCGAATTGAGTAAGAATTTAGATGCTAATTGTATGTCGGTACTCTCTTTATCAGAACCACAGATGATACTCACTTCGGCATTCCTCCATTTGAACCAATGCATCATTGATTTTATAACTTTTGAATTCATTACGAATTTTGAACAAGAAAATAGTTTAGAGTAGGTGGCTAAAGTCGCAACATGTTACGATATACATGTAAGTACGCATATAAGCCACAGAAAATTTAATTAAGTCTGTCATTGCTAAAGCAATAGCTGTAAGGTATTTTCCACTATGACTACCACGTGTCACAGACAATAGCGCGCCATTTAGTTTGTCTGTGGCACATCTGTGGTAGTCGGGCAACAGTCTACACCGCTGAATGGATGGTAAATATGTTAAGCGTATACTAGAACTTTCATTTAATTTCATATTGTTTCATTCAGTCTAAATTAAATTAAATCTATTGATTTCAATTCAACATCAATACAGAATTGATTACAATGACAACAAAAGTTAGAACATATGACAGATAGATACAAACATATTCTATCAATTAAGTAACTTGCAGCATGCACACAGGATTACAGTAGCATAATAATCATAATACAACATCTTGCCTTTAGGCGAAACTTAAAAGAAGGCAAAGTTTTATCAAAGATACAATCCAGTTCAATGGCATTAAGATTGTCAGATATCATCCAGACTCATTGGTCTTTATCACATCTGACCTTCGATTAAAACTCATCAATTTTCAACATTAATTTGCATACGCCAGTTTTTACACGCGTCAAATACTATATAAATATCATCTTGTAAGTGTTACCATAAAACAAAGAAATTACTCTTTTACAAAATTGAATATCGTCATCGAAAATAAACAAGTAGAATGTTATAAACATTGCAGCTTGCCACTAAAATAACTGTTGAACCGGTTCAAAATGTTATCCAAAAACCGTGAGGTTTATGTAATAATAACTTTGACTTTGTCAATTGTCGGTATTTAAGCATTGAACGGCTTTCAGTTGGCATTCATATTGACTATGAATGCCAACTGAAAGCCGTTCAATGCTTATATTTACCATCTGCGATTTTTTATTTGTCGTGCGATTTTTTTTTTGAAATTTTCAAATTCAAATTTCAGTTGGCAGTTCATAAGCTGGTGAACTCGCAACTGAATTGGTAGGGTTATATAGTGGCAGTGCCATACAATGGTAAACATATACCATATGAACATCATTCCTGGTATCAACAGCTTCAGTATATTAAGATACGTTTGTTTCTATAGACTTCTAAGGTATAAATTCTTGTAGCTCATTTCAAAAGGGAGGGTATAGAAAAGATGATATTTCACCATCAGAAAGTTTTACAGAAGCAATTTTAACAAAAAATGCGTTGTCAATAATGACAACAGTCAAATAATTTGTGACACGGTTTCTCGGACTAGACTTAAAAACTGGTATTACATTAGGTTTTAAAACACCATCTTAATACCATTAAGAAGTTAATTATCAAACAGGATTTGCATGGAGACTCTATGAAAAGTTCAAGGAATTCAGGAAAGGTAAGCGTTTTCTTCTTCATCGACGACACCAGCTGCCTATAAGTTTAGGTCACGACGATATCCAACATACAAGTCTACGTCACGACGACACCAGCCTTCAAGTCTAGGTCGAGACCACACCAGCCTAAAGTCTAGGTCACAACGACATCCAACATACAAGTCTACGTCACGACGACACCAGCCTTCAAGTCTAGGTCACGACGACACCAGCCTACAAGTCTAGGTCGAGACGACACCGGCCTACAAGTCTAGGTCACGACGCCACCAGCCTACAAGTCTAGGTCACGACAACACCAACGTACAAGTCTAGGTCGAGACGACACCAACGTACAAGTCTAGGTCACGACAACACCAACGTACAAGTCTAGGTCGAGACGACACCAACGTACAAGTCTAGGTCGAGACGACACCAGCCTTCAAGTCTAGGTCGAGACCACACCAGCCTAAAGTCTAGGTCACAACGACATCCAACATACAAGTCTACGTCACGACGACACCAGCCTACAAGTGTAGGTCGAGACGACACCAGCCTACATGTCTAGGTCACGACGACACCCGCCATACAAGTGTAGGTCACGACGACACCAGCCTACAAGTGTAGGCCACGACGACACCAGCCTACAAGTGTAGGTCGAGACGACACCAGCCTACATGTCTAGGTCGCGACGACACCAGCCTACAAGTGTAGGTCGAGATGACACCAGCCTACACGTGTAGGTCGAGACGACACCGGCCTACAAGTCTAGGTCGAGACGACACCAGCCTACAAGTCTAGGTCACAACGACATCCAACATACAAGTCTACGTCCTGACGACACCAGCCTTCAAGTCTAGGTCACGACGACACCGGCCTACAAGTCTAGGTCGAGACGACACCGGCCTACAAGTCTAGGTCGAGACGACACCAGCCTTCAAGTCTAGGTCACGAGGACACCAGCCTACAAGTCTAGGTCGAGACGACACCGGCCTACAAGTCTAGGTCGAGACGACACCAGCCTACAAGTCTAAGTCACGATGCCACCAGCCTACAAGTCTAGGTCACGACGACACCAACGTACAAGTCTAGGTCGAGACGACACCAACGTACAAGTCTAGGTCACGACGACACACGTCATACAAGTCTAGGTCACGACGACACCCGCCATACAAGTCTAGGTCACGACGACACCCACCATACAAGTCTAGGTAACGACGACACCATCCTACAAGTCTAGGTCGAGACCACACCAGCCTACAAGTGTAGGCCACGACGACACCAGCCTACAAGTCTAGTTCAAGATGACACCAGCCTACAAGTCTAGGTCGCGACGACACCAGCCTACAAATCTAGGTCGAGACGACACCAGCCTACAAATCTAGGTCGAGACGACACCAGCCTACAAATCTAGGTCGAGACGACACCAGCCTATAAGTCTAGGTCGAGATGACACCAGCCTATAAGTCTAGGTCACGACGACACCAGCCTACAAGTCTAGGTCGAGACGACACCAGCCTACAAGTCTAGGTCGAAACGACACCAGCCTACATGTAGCGGAACTGGACCGGGTCGATCATCGGTGACCAGGTAGCTCAATCGGTACAGCATCCGGCTAGTGTTCGGAGGTCCCGGGTTCGAACCCCACGCAGTATGGCCGTGCATTTTCCCACTCCTATTACATTTGGTGCCTGTGACCAAACCTTGTTTCAAGTGAAGTGAATACTTGACAAGGAGATACCCGAACCTGGGTTGTGAGTTGTGAAGTCTTCGGGGTCGAAGACTTAAAAAAGGGAGGGAAGAGTGTAGCGGAACTGGACCGGGTCGATCATCGGTGACCAGGTAGCTCAATCGGTAGAGCATCCGGCTAGTGTTCGAACCCCGGTCTGGCCGTGCATTTTCCCAGTCCTGTTACATACAAGTCTAGGTCAAAGCCACGTTAAATCACATGAGTACCAGGTGGTGACAAGAGAACCACTAGGTGCATCTTTCCCGATGAGGTCATGATGTCGACCATTTCATCAACCTTTACCTCTGTAAAACTTGTTTAACTATATTGTGACGTCATTACCATACGTATATACTTGGATATTTTGGATGTGGTTATATTTTGGTTTATTTGGTGCCTGGGGTGAATGAGCCAAAATTAAACACACCAAAATGTCCGTTCATTTACGACATACATGTACCCATTACTAGCTTTCTTGTCAATAAAGGTATGTTTTCATCTAAATGTGTCATAAAATTCATTCACGTTGTTTTCATATTGATTGTTGTATTAGCTGTGTTCAAGGACAAGTCGCGTCTCGATCGATCAATTAACTTGTATAACTTACAAAGCGAAGACTGTTTTCCTGTGCAACCAGGCGAGACGATATACGTTTAAAACTTTCATAACTGATGAACAACCATATCATTACATAACTACATGTAAGTGCCAAAATTTAACACACATGATGGTAAACGCCAAAATTTTACACCACCCTATTTTGAGCAAAATACGCCAAAATTTTGCGACGCCAAAATATCCCAAAGTACGGTAGTCTATAAATGTCGCGGAAATCGTGACATTGAGAACAAGTCCTTTCGTATGGAATCGACAGGGACATGTTAACACTGCAGGTAGGGGAAACAGGGCTGACACTGTCTACAAATAGAAAATTAACAATTCGGAAAATTGACGTATATCGTGCAACTTAGTCGTATATATAGTATCCCTCTATAGTGAAATCTTGGTAAAATTTCTGTCTGTCTGTTTACACGGAGTCTGTATCAGAGCTGTACCAGGCGACAGCGTTAAACCATGGTATATATGTGCGTAAAAATGACCATTTAGAAATGAATTATTTAACATAAAACTGATATATAAAAAAAAACAGGAAATGAAAAAGTTTCATTGAACTAGTCATTGCATTGATACAATACAAATGATACAAATTACTGAATCGTAAGTCTAGACTTACAGTTTACTACGTGTATTTTGTAATGATTACTAATTCGTACGTACAGCTTTATAAAATGTTTACGAAGATTTTACATTGTGTATAAATGTATTACAGTAAAACCACACATGTCAGAACTTTAAGTGATATATCCAATGATGACGTCTTCAACTGTATATTGTATATAAAGTAATCTGAGCACCTAACAAAACATTGGACACAGTTCGAGTCATAGACCCAAGCTGTTCTGGTGGGTGTCATCCATTTTGAGAAAACTATGATGTTCAGGACTCGCTTGAAATTTTTAAAAAAATAAAAAGTACAAAAACCACCAAGCATATAAAGTTATCTTCACACGTTTGCAATCAATATTTAACAATAATAAACTTACCTTGTGCTTGTTATTAAGGAAATCTTAAAGCAGAAACGAAAGGTATTCCGTAAAACTTGTTCGTGTCACACTTCCGTCGCTCCAGAAGAGATTGCTTAACCTACCCGCATGTAGTCGTGGGCAGCAGGTGCTTGGTAGATATCATCTATCATCCATTTACATCCCTCATCACTGACATATGCCGGCAAAACCAAGCCTACCTACCACGTGCATGTAAGCAATAAAATAATATATGTATGGCTCATCAATAAATATAACTATTTTAAGTTCTGATTGATGCTAGTTATTGCTGTGTAATTTTGTAAATCAAAGTCGGCAATACTTTGTGTAACTTTGTAAATCTATATCAATATACAATGTATCTATATTGTAACTTTGTAAATCTATATCAATATACAATGTATCTATATTGTAACTTTGTAAATCTATATCAATATACAATGTATCTATATTGTAACTTTGTAAATCTATATCAATATACAATGTATCTATAGTGTAACTTTGTAAATCTATATCAGTATACAATGTATCTATATTGTAACTTTGTAAATCTATATCAGTATACAATGTATCTATATTGTATGTACATTATACAGGTACAATGGTATTGTTTTCTATACTATGTTGTATTTGCCAAACATTGTGTTACCAACTACGACGTCACGTGCGTTATATAATATATAATATAAATATTTATATTACAACATAGGTCGCCATCAATGTCGCAAAATATAGTGTTACTTATGTTCAAAAAACGCCGATTTCATCTAACTCTGATATGGCGTAATCTAGATTTCTTATTACAGGCTATTACAAATATCGACCAGACTATTTTTTTCCACAGACAATGAGAAACAAGTTATATTGTAATAAATTTGAAATGTTGACCAGTTAAGAAGCGTGGAATGCGTCTTACTGTGGGAGGAAACCGTGGTACCCGACGAAGGGTCTTACTGTGGGAGAAAACCGTGGTACCCGACGAAGGGTCTTACTGTAGTAGGAAACCGTGGTACCCGAGGAAGGGTCTTACTGTAGGAGGAAACCGTGGTACCCGAGGAAGGGTCTTACTGTAGGAGGAAACCGTGGTACCCGAGGAAGGGTCTTACTGTGGGAGAAAACCGTGGTACCCGAGGAAGGGTCTTACTGTAGGAGGAAACCGTGGTACCCAACGAAGGGTCTTACTGTGGGAGGAAACCGTGGTACCCGAGGAAGGGTCTTACTGTCGGAGGAAACCGTGGTACCCGAGGAAGGGTCTTACTGTCGGAGGAAACCGTGGTACCCGAGGAAGGGTCTTACTGTCGGAGGAAACCGTGGTACCCGAGGAAGGGTCTTACTGTAGGAGGAAACCGTGGTACCCGAGGAAGGGTCTTACTGTGGGAGAAAACCGTGGTACCCGAGGAAGGGTCTTACTGTAGGAAGAAACCGTGGTACCCGAGGAAGGGTCTTACTGTCGGAGGAAACCGTGGTACCCGAGGAAGGGTCTTACTGTGGGAGAAAACCGTGGTACCCGACGAAGGGCCTTACTGTCGGAGGAAACCGTGGTAGTCGAGGAAGGGTCTTACTGTGGGAGGAAACCGTGGTACTCGACGAAGGGTCTTACTGTAGGAGGAAACCGTGGTACCCGAGGAAGGGTCTTACTGTAGGAGGAAACCGTGGTACCCGAGGAAGGGTCTTACTGTGGGAGGAAACCGTGGTACCCGTGGAAGGGTCTTACTGTCGGAGGAAACCGTGGTACCCGAGGAAGGGTCTTACTGTGGGAGAAAACCGTGGTACCCGAGGAATGGTCTTACTGTAGGAGGAAACCGTGGTACCCGAGGAAGGGTCTTACTGTAGGAAGAAACCGTGGTACCCGAGGAAGGGTCTTACTGTGGGAGGAAACCGTGGTACCCGAGGAAGGGTCTTACTGTGGGAGAAAACCGTGGTACCCGACGAAGGGCCTTACTGTCGGAGGAAACCGTGGTACCCGAGGAAGGGTCTTACTGTGGGAGGAAACTGTGGTACCCGACGAAGGGTCTTACTGTAGGAGGAAACCGTGGTACCCGACGAAGGGTCTTACTGTGGGAGGAAACCGTGGTACCCGAGGAAGGGTCTTACTGTGGGAGAAAACCGTGGTACCCGACGAAGGGTCTTACTGTAGGAGGAAACCGTGGTACCCGAGGAAGGGTCTTACTGTTGGAGGAAACCGTGGTACCCGAGGAAGGGTCTTACTGTGGGAGAAAACCGTGTTACCCGACGAAAACAAACGTGGTCATCATGTAACCAAGATAAACGCCAATAAGTGGGAACGAAAAAATAAAAGTACCAGGAAAGTTATAAGAGATTATTCTTAACAGTTCACATTGTCTTGACACATAGTCCTGGCATCATTGTAAGCTTCTAGACGTGTGGGTACACTGGGGAATCAGGGATGTGGAAAGTTTCTTAAGTCCGGAAAATAGGAGTTGTCGCTACGTTTTCCAGTTATCAGAACGCTTGGTGGGATGAGCCCTTGGGTAGTACTAGATATATCTGTGCGAACATAACAGGAGTTTCAGCGGGTTCATCGGCATCTGGGCCAAATATGACATCATAAAAGATCTAAAAGTATCTGAATGTGTCGCTACAGCGAAGATTTCTATTGAACATTGAGATAAATGTTACATATCTAATTGTTGACAGAAAGTAAATGGATGTTTTTTAACGAGGAAGGACTCGGCAATTTTGCATGATTTCATTGCTGAATGTAGAAGTTTTCGTCCATTTAGCACAAACGTGTACGCTAATACGTCCGTTCAGAAAGATGAGGGACTGGTCTGGATGAATATGTGACATAACCGAGGTGGTTTAAGTGACAGAAGTCCATGGTATCGTTATGAAAGGGAAGACGATTTAATAGTTCCAGATGAAAGTGACAAGAAAACCAACACCATTACAACACAACAACCAAAACAATGTTTGACGGTAGTAGAGTAGCTAGGGTTCAGATGGAATGTGAATCAGATGGAATGTGAGATAGACAAAACTGTTGAGAGTCATATTCCAGTAATTACTTTTAGTTTAACTCACTTGCGATCTACGAGGTTTGGATGACAATAGTTGAAGAACTAGAAATGGCAGCGATCACTACGAGTCCCACAATGCTTCACGAATATATAAATTATTACATAGGACATCAACTGCCAATAAAAGTGTAAAGGGATTGCTAACGGGTATCAAATGGTGATCATCACTGAAGAATGGGCCCTCAATTATCGAAATTCAGAATGGCGGAGCTCATATTACAAAATGAAGCAAAGCGAATATGTGAAGAGCAGACTGTTGCATAAGGTCATTGTTGACACCGCCTGTAAAGAGTTAAAATGTCAGGTGGGTTAATTTGATTAGATACGGAGGAATGGAGCTGCCTTTGGCAGATATTTGGAGGCATTCACAGTAAGAGACATGCGAGTAAAGAGACACCCACTGCTTATTGGAGTTTAAGGTCAAATGTTCAGGGAAGAATTGACTCGGGTGATGACAGTGCTGGTTCATTACTAATCAAACCAGCTACTGGTATATCTTTAATATTTGTGGTATCATTCTCGCGGTATGTAACTGATGTTGGATAGTGAAAAAAACGTGTTTTGGAATATGACAAGATAATTTATTACATGTATTATCTAAAAAAAAATAGCTTAAATACATAACTTCTGCTTGTATTTTTGGTGAAAAGGAGCACTTTCGTAAATTGTTCATCTGGAAAATAGCCGATCAAATCCAACTGTATACTGAACAGAGGTAGGACAATGAAGGATAACACAGTCTTAAATTCGTCAAGTTTTGGTATGGAGTTACACATAGGACAGAAAGGAGTTGAAATATCCTTACTTACAACACTCCCACTCACGAGGTATTCCATACAAAATAAGCAAAGATTCAAAACAAAACAAAATACACATTCATTAAATAATTTATTTCATACATAACTGCACATTATTGTCAGTAAAATATCAAACGAGCACTTTGGTAACATGAATGTACATCGTGATTACCATATACATGTATGTATATCACAATTAAATAACTAATGTTTAGAATGAAGCTCCAACCTTCCCTAACTAACTGGTATACAATGTTTTTATCTAGAACTGAGCCATCCTTGCATATAGCAGGATAACATATGTTTGTACGTCTATTCCATAGTATGGGAACAATAGGTATACCGCAGGTAAAATAGAATATATATGAATCCCTCTGGCTCTATAATACACACCTCCGCCATGTACCGACCCTATCAACTATCACAGGTAAAATACAGCATACAGAAATCTCTCAGTCTCTATAATACACACCTCCCTCATGTACCGACCCCACCAACTATCACAGGTAAAATACAGCATACAGAAATCTCTCAGTCTCTAATACACACCTCCCTCATGTACCGACCCTACCAACTATCACAGGTAAAATACAGCATACAGAAATCTCTCCGTCTCTAATACACACCTCCCTCATGTACCGACCCCACCAACTATCACAGGTAAAATACAGCATACAGAAATCTCTCAGTCTCTAATACACACCTCCCTTATGTACTGACCCCACCAACTATCACAGGTAAAATACAGCATACAGAAATCTCTCAGTCTCTATAATACACACCTCCCTCATGTACCGACCCCACCAACTATCACAGGTAAAATACAGCATACAGAAATCTCTCAGTCTCTATAATACACATCCCCTCATGTACCGACCCCACCAACCATCACAGGTAAAATGCAGTGTACCAGAGTCTCTGTATCATACACTCCCCTCCCCCCAGGTACCGACTCTGCAAACCATCATACACTCCTCCAAGTATACTGACCTATACAACAATCACAGCTAAAATACAGCATACAGAAATCTGTCTCTGTACCATACACACACCCTCCTCTCTAATTTTCCGTTTCATACACTCCCCCCGCCCCATAAACTGACCCCACCAACAATCACAGTAAAATACAGCAAACAGGAATATCAGTCTCTGTACCATACACACTCCCTCCTAGTGTACAGAAATCTCAGTCTCTGTACCATACACACTCCCTCCTAGTGTACAGGAATATCAGTCTCTGTACCATACACACACCCTCCTAGTGTACAGGAATATCAGTCTCTGTACCATACACACTCCCTCCTAGTGTACAGGAATATCAGTCTCTGTACCATACACACATCCTCCTAGTGTACAGGAATATCAGTCTCTGTACCATACACACTCCCTCCTAGTGTACAGGAATATCAGTCTCTGTACCATACACACTCCATCCTAGTGTACAGGAATATCAGTCTCTGTACCATACACACACCCTCCTAGTGTACAGGAATATCAGTCTCTGTACCATACACACTCCCTCCTAGTGTACAGGAATATCAGTCTCTGTACCATACACACTCCCTCCTAGTGTACAGGAATATCAGTCTCCGTACCATACACACTCCCTCCTAGTGTACAGGAATATCAGTCTCTGTACCATACACACACCCTCCTAGTGTACAGGAATATCAGTCTCTGTACCATACACACACCCTCCTAGTGTACAGGAATATCAGTCTCTGTACCATACACACTCCCTCCTAGTGTACAGGAATATCAGTCTCTGTACCATACACACTCCCTCCTAGTGTACAGGAATATCAGTCTCTGTACCATACACACTCCCTCCTAGTGTACAGGAATATCAGTCTCTGTACCATACACACTCCCTCCTAGCGTACAGGAATATCAGTCTCTGTACCATACACACTCCCTCCTAGCGTACAGGAATCTCTAATTTTCCGTTTCATACACTCCCCCCGCCCCATAAACTGACCCCACCAACCATCACAGTAAAATACAGTAAACAGGAATATCAGCTTTAGAGTCATACAGCTTTCAACATAATTTGTTTAATACATTTTGTTTGTGAGGGTATTTATGGATACAGCACAGGTAAAATACAAAATACTTAAATGTTGATACAAATTATCATATACAGATATTATCTATCAAGCATGCTGCACTTAATGGAATAAGTTATGGATAAAATCAATAATAATATTGTATAGAATGTATGTACACTGTCTCACTTAGATCGGATTTGTATGTATAGGATGAGTATGATGTGATCAATCATGAATGATAGATATTGAATATGATTTTCTATTTAAAAACAGACATTTTCACATCATTCTAATTGGACTTTGTTCCATCTGAATACCAATCACACAGTTAATTGAAAATGAGTGTTTTATGCTGTGTTCTCAGCTATCAGTCTCCAATTTCTAAAAATAGATTCCCTTACAAAAACTTACAATTACTCTATGAACCACATACAACACATACAATGCATACATTTTTTTTTTTGGCGAATTTGAACATTTTCAAATTCCCTTAAAATTACATTCAACAATATAATCAGATCTTCTTTAAGATTCACGACAGTGTCAGATTTGTGAAGGACCTCCTTTGTATATGTGTTTCTTGTCTTTGTATGAATCCCTCGTTTTGAAATCTGTTCTATATACAGTACATGTATATACCAGTAGCGTTCACACATTCTCACATTTGCAATCTTCGTTTGTGATTTACAAGTATGTTAAAAAGACATGGTGGTCACTTAAGCATCACAAACTCTGTTCACTAACATTGTCGGAGCCTGTTTGTCCAGTCCAAGTTTACGGCCATTGACCACTAATACCACTGGTGTGTCCACTCGGATACTGGTATAATCTAACGTCTGTGGATAAAAATATGCAAATTACTATGTGAAATTTGGAATTCTTGACACTCAAAATTTTCTTAGGAACATACTCTAATACTTGTTAATTGTGGTTATGGTAAGTATTTGTTTGTTGTTTTTTACACAGTTAATAGGAAATTTGTAATTGAAGCAAGTCTTTACCTCAATTATTTGAATTGATAACCTTCAACCTTTAAATATGCCTGTTCCACTTACGATTACTGAGTACAACAAGTTTTCAGCTTTTAACAACTCAGTATCCGACATAATATTCTTCAATGGCTATACAATGGACTGTGTCTGAACTGGGCTCCATCTGGGCTATATAATTTGGCTGATTTGTAGAGAGTTTTGGTTTGCAGAGAGTTTGGTTTGGTTTATTTTGTTCAATGTCCTATTAACAGCCAGGGTCATATAAGGATGTGCCAGCTAGGTTTTGTAGAGAGTCTACTTATATATCATTACATGTACAGCCTAATTATAATAGAAATCTTGAAACCACATTTAATTGTATTTGTACAAACAGAGTTTATTATGTATGAAATATAATTACAAACATGTAAGATGTTAAATTTACCATGGCTATTATATTCATTATCACTTCATTACATTGGCAACAAGGACAACATTCACAATTAACAGCATTAATTTGGGGTATTTTCTTGATCAAGTCATCTCATCCTTTTCCAATTAATCCAAATGAGGTAGATATGAGTCATCATTTTTTTCAAATTTTATTGATAAGTCCAGGAGTGTAAAGCGTACATAGCTCTGTAGTCCAGCTTATCTCATTTTCATTTTCCGTTTTGATATTCATACAAGCATAAACCAGTAAGACACTATCAAAACGTGAAAGCTCCTATTCGGAAGAATGATTCTTGATTTCAAGCTGGTCATCTATATCAGTACCAGTGGAGGAGGTTCAACATTTGATATTATTATCATGAGCAAGATATTGTCATCCTCTATATCCTCATTATAGTATTCTTCAGTCTTGGAGTCCTTGAGAGGAAGTGTGTAATGCGGGTTGTAATTGTAACAGACACAATTACATAATATGATTTAATTAAAATGGCAGCATTCTCAGTTCAGATGTTCGCTAACGTGTCTACATTTGTATGGTGACACTGCATCGTCAACTGGTAATTTATCAGCGAGGTTTATGTATACACTGGGTACCTACAAAGTCAACACTGACCACTACACTAGAACAGAGCTGACACCAGTTTATATAGAATAGATTAACTAGTGTTAGGAATTATTGGGACCTTGAAATAATGCTGGATTACGGAACAGACAGAGTCCAGATAGGCAGTAGTTATAAACGACTTTTAGTACTATTATATAGATAAAGAATGAGTTTTCAAGGACCAAATTATCTGACTGGTTTTGACAAAGATCCAGATTGGCCAGAGCCCAGTTTAGACAAGAGTCCAAAGTAATGCATATTGCACACTTTTCTTTTAATAAAAATGAATTGATCAAACTGTAATGTTGGCCCTTCAATATGTCTGTGTGGGCAAGTTTTGTAATTAAAGAGGTAAAAATCCTGATTTTATTCAACACTTTCAATAACATGCTTTTAAAACTTACAAGGTCCTTGTGATTAACTTTGACCTCCTGGAGGAAAGGCTCTGGAATCGCTACAGAATCCCACACTTTGACACCAGCTCCCTGGGCAATATTATACACATTGACAGCTATACATGTGCCTGCCTCATCTACCATACAAAATGTACTGCAAGTGAAAGTAGAAGGATATGTTATCAACACTGATAGTACTACGAAATTATGTCCCAGCCTCATCTACCATACAAAATGTACTGAAAGTGAAAGTAGTAGAGATGTGTTACTTAATATGTCAAGAAATTATGTCCCAGCCTCATCTACCATACAAAATGTACTGAAAATGAAAGTAGTAGAGATTTGTAACTTAATATGTCTTTTCCTCCTTTTGCTTTCTGTGCCCTGGATCCTCAAAGGGGTATGTTCACTTTGACTCTTTCAGTCTCTGTACCATGGGGTGATGCCTTCTATCTATATATAGTGCACATGAACTAGGTCCTGCCCAGTGTACAATACAGTTTTACTTTACTTACATACCCCCCTCCCCTCTCTGGATCCAGGTTTTCTCAGCAAACAATACAGCTATACATGTACTTACAAATATACCAGGTCCTCCCCAGTATAAATACTGTTACACTTAAAAAGGTGCTGGGTCCCACCCCCAAGTACACAAAATGGATTTACTTACAATGGTACTGGGTCTTCCCAGGACACAGAACACACAACCCTTCCGAGTATAACTTTCTGATGGTTGACCTTGCCAGGAACAAGTTCACTGAATGGACACTTGTTGAGTGTGATGACCTTGCCCTTCTGACTGGTATAGCTGCCTCCACTGTAGGGACCTAAATCAGCCTCCTTTAGCTTCTCAACCATTGCAGAGAGTTTTTTTCCTTTTAATTTTCCCTACAAGCAGGATGTACATATTTTTGAAATTGATGAAAATTTAAGGATGCTTTCCAAATGGTCTCTTACATTTTCATCTCATAAAATTTCAGTAGTGGTAACATTGAACAACCTTTGACAGATCATATCTAAACAAACTACAGATGCCAACAGGATGATGGAAAAATATCCCTCACATCAACACAGCAATGTATTCCATAATTTTACTAATCCTAACAGCATTATTGACGTTATAGGAAAAGGGGCATAACTGTTATAGAAAAATGTAGATCAAAACAGTAATATGAGGAGAAGAGTCTTCTTCAGGACATCTTCCATACATTGTCTTACATTTGTTCTGAAGATACAATCAGAATCAAATTTTTGTTTATACTACCGGTGTGGCATGGTATTTTGAAGCATATTAAAATGAACCAGGGTACTGAACTGCGGTTCATTTCTCATTTCACCATTATGGTGAAATCACTCCCCCCCCCCATGGTAAAGTGAAGCCACCTTATAATTTGTTTTTAATTGACTTTTCGTTTCAAAATTTGTTATCAATAAACCAATAAGCTTAGTTATTTCTCTACATCTGATGAAGCAAAAATTTAGGGTGGGGCAGGGTGCTTCACTCATACCCATAATGGTAAAGTGAACCGTGTTTCATACCATGGGCTTCACTTTACCAAACTACACCGGTGGTTACCTAGACCATTGATAAACCATGGGTCCAAAATCAAAAGAATTCTTCCTTTTAGTAGGGTAACCATCAAGTACATAACAAGTATGAGTTTGTGGCACTAGTCATTCTGAAAGTCCAGTCTCATGTGAAAATCTACTTATATAAAGAAAAACATGCATTACTCTATACATTCATCTGTACAGTCTACTGATAGTTTTATCATTCTTATCATTTCATTTATCTTTTTAGTTCATAGCCCACTTTTGTTTCGGTAAGCTCAGTTGTTTTTCGTAGGAATGACATCAATTCTTGTTCTTTTATTCGGGGTTCTGGCCATGACGGGTCCATCCATGCTGCAGAATCAAACCCATCCAGTGCTGACTGGTACTCCTCCTGGTATTTATATGCCTACAAAAGTTTACATGGGAAATTAAAACATGTTAGTAACGCTGTACACGGCACAAAACATACAATGTCTAAATAACCAAGTAAGTCATGGAGTACCTGTATACTCACACACCTCTGTAATTACACGACTTACCATCGCTCTGTTGTAATGGAGATCAGCGTTAGTCCTGGCCACAGGATCTTTCTCCTGATATAAGATAAAAAACATTATCTAATGGGCTAGCATCATTAATATACTGTTTATGAACATGGTATATTGTGAATAATTAAAAGTAAGTTTAATACTGATAACACTTACAACATACCATCAATCAAATTATGGTTGCTTCATTTGAGTACTCAATGTAGAGAAAAAAAATACTTTCAGGAGATTTTGTTTTTGTGTCCTGACAAAAATTTTGTAACATGGAGTGGTATTATAAGTGGAGTTTTAAAAACTCAAAATATCTAGCTTGTATAAATCAATAAGAGAGATAAACACTTACAGCTTGTTTGTAAGCCTTCATACATTGTGTCAGTGACTCTGGGTTCTGTACTCCGCTGGCGAAGAATATGGACAGGTGAGCATTTGCTAGAATCACTGAAATGTAACATGAGGTCTATTTAGTTCAGCTTATGATTTTTTACACTTTTTATGTGTATATATTATATATTCAACATAAAATTAGTCCTAACAATTATATTAGTAATTATGATGATCCCATAAAGAATGTTTTTGCATTTATAGGTAAATCTTGTTAATTTGTAATTCACAATAGAAAAATAAAACATAAGTGACAACACACTTACATTGGTAAGTCGTAAAGCATTAACATTCTATAAGTGCCAACAGTTAAAGTATGCACAATTCATATTTAGGGATAAGAGATTCTAATTTAGAATTGTATTCTCACTCCAAGATATTCCATCATTGACGTCCAGTTGCACAGCCTCTTTAGCTTTGTCTAGACTTTCCTGGACCATCTTTAACCTCTGTGCCTGTGAGCCTGGCATCTGTCGCAGCACCATTGACAAGTTACGCAGTGACACCTTGTTTTTCGACTGAATAAGTTAAACAAGAAAAATATTTATTAATCAAATTTAAAAAGGTAACCATGTCAGAGTTCAGGAAGACAAGAAGTCTGAGAAGAAAAATACAGCAATAGCAGAGAATGGTTACAAACTGAAATGTAAAAATATACCTCAAACCTGACTTCTAATTTAATTTAAAAACAGCTGTTTAGGGCTCTTACTTCTCTATAAACACCTGGGCAACATTTTTTTATCATAGTTTAATCTTGTTTTTTGTCTTCCATAATGAAGATGATATTATAACACAGTATAGAAAACACAATACATGTAGTAGAGATGTAATTATGGAATGAAACAAATTCTACCAGTTATAGAAAATCATTCAAATGTTTCCGGTGTATTACTGTTGGGTGTCAAATAAAAAAAAGATGTCAGAATACACAGGGATCTCATTAGAATGGTTTTATGATATATTGTTGTTTCTGCTTCCATTCAAATTCTTACTGGTTCTGAAAATGGGTTTTCTAATTCTAGTTATTATTGTTGTGGAAATATGTTCTGAAGTAGTATAATTAAGTGGCTAGATAATTTACCATGAGAATGATGAATCAATGCACCTGTTAACACTCACATGATTAAGGGCTCCAGAAAAGCTGTTGATTGAAGAATTTATGTTGCCACTTTTCCAGTAACACTCGCCAAGCTGATTCCATGCACCAACAAGTTTGGGATCCAATTTGACCGCTTTGGACAAAGCTTCCTCTGCATTTGGGTCATGAACAGGTAGAACATTCAGAATCTTACCCTTCAGCATGAAATATACTGCTCTGTTGGTTATTTCATCTGAAAAAAAAAAGAACAAAATATTGAAATCATTGTATATTGTGAATCAGTCTGTACATTTGTTATCAAAGTCTGCTCTAACTAAATCCATCATTTATCAAAGTTTCTTTTGTGACTGTCATTTACAATATACAAAAAATAAATTAGCTGATACAAAAATAGAATTTTTCAATTCTCATTGTTGAAATTCACATCAAAGACTTATGACTTTTCAACATTTTATGTATTTATAGATTTTTTGTGTTATAAGATGCATGTTAAGCTGTAAGTACAAATGTATAACCAGCAAGTCACATCTTATCCTCTCACAATGGAGGCAACAGGTATCATATGGTTCCATGTTTGTTTGACCTTAAACAACTTCATTTCATAATGATATTATCAAACTTAAAAGTTAAGTATGAAAATACCTTATATAGTTGATTTATTTTTTAGAGTGTTAGCCAGCTGTATAGGGTCAAGATTAAGGTTATCACTTTAAAACACCTGTATCATTCTCTAGATTAGTGTAACATCAGTCTTATGGGTTTAGGAATGTTTTATTCAGATGTTTCGTCCAGATGTTTGATCCAGAAAATCAGGAAGGCCATGTCAAATATTGGAATATTTTTTTTACCTAGATATTTTGGTTAAGAGCAATAGGATTATAATCTTTTCACACAAAGGTTAATTATATTAGTAAACTTCAAACAAGTTGCATTTGGTGGTCATGTCAATATTTATAAAATATTTACTTCTTTAAAGAAAATAAAAATCTCCAGTAGACTGTAGCTAGAGCTGCAGGACAGTCTGGACCAAGAAAACTTGTCTATTTCATGAACAGATCTACCTCCTAGTCCTCAGTTAATACTTATATGTTGTATATTTACTGTTGCAAAAAGAAATACAGTTGAGTGTAACCTAACCTTTACACCCTAGTGCACTCCTAGTGCGCTACGTTTAAACTAGTGGTGCACTACATTTAAGCTACAGGTAAACTAGTAATGCGCACTACGTCTAGTCATGTGTGACCACAAATCCCCCTGTACAGGTAATGGACAGTGCCACAGCTGGACATGTACACCTGTTACATATACAGACCTGTGTAAATTGACTGCCTTATATCTGTCATCCTGACTTTACCAGGTATATATATTTAAATGTTGATAAAATTTTATCTAATATTAACTCAAAATAAAATTGGCAACGGTTCTTATATGATATATTGCACAAGACGAATTAAAACTCTATCAATTGAATTTGTAGTGTTTTTTTTATCATTGATTTTTTTTTAAAAAGATTTCATTATAGTGTAGAATTAAGCTTTATCTTCCTGATTTCAAAATTTTGATGCTTTTCATTAATTGTTTTTCAGATGTAGTTAATATACATTTCATATTGATGATTAACTCTACCTTAGGCATTGCTGACTGTTTGTAAAAACATTTTCTCAAGTACACTGACTGTATATGTACATATATCTTAATATTTATTATTTTAACAGAAAAAAATATTTTTAAATTCAATGTATTTTTACTTCACTAATATCAGTTAATTCAACCATGAAATCATTTCATAGTATATAATCAAGAATCAGAAGTTTTGTATATTCTCATTTATGTTCTGTAAGAGACATATAATATCTACACAACAAGTTATGTACATGTACCTGTATGTATAATTGGTACTCTCAGGACATGCCTGTTGTCATGGCCACCTGGGCCCTAGGGCCCAAACCCCACCTTACCACCACCTTATGGACCTCCATAACACCTTACCTATATATATGTATGTATCAGATGAGGATCAGTGTCTGTTTTAACACCTGGCTATAGTTTTGTCAAGTCCTAGATTACCCCCCCCCCCCCCCCCACACACACACACACACAGGGGTCCATTTCCATTTATAGCATGCTGTGCCAGGCTCTACTGTGTGTACCTACCTGTAATTTGTTTGCATCTAACACTACTCATATATAATATCTACCTGTGGATGTTTTTCAAAATATACACTTTAATGTAAAGAACAATTATTTATTTTCTTAATGCAATAGGGAAACACTTAAATTATGATCAAAATGTATCACAAAATTTTGTTTTTAAACAATATTGCAAAAAAATTTTTAGCATGAACTGTACAAAATCTTTGGTTTAAGGTCCACATGTGTATATAATTTATTTGTTAGCAGGTAACTTTATAGAAGAAAATTATGAAATTACAAAAACAAGTGTTGTATAATTCAAGTGTTGTATGACAAGTACAGCTCCACATGTATGTGTGTTATATAAGCTTAAAACTGTTGCCCTCCCCCCTCCCCAAGTTTGCCAGTATATCTATTTCATAAGAAAAATGACATTAATTGTTCCCTCAGGCCATTATCTCATTCTCTGTTTCCTGTAACTGATACATGTACCTGGAATCAGATCTAATATGTTAAATCTTCAAAGTATTAGAAACCTGCACACGGGTACATTGTAGATGTACAGAAATTTCAACTATTTCAGTAAGGGAAGATGGAAGGTGTATTACAAGTACCTTTTATAAACTTAAAATTTTGAAATGTAGAACTATTATTATCACTTAATTACCAGTACATTCAAAGAATCTCTTTCTTTACATGTTAAATCAATGTTTAATTAATTTCTTTATGTGTTCAGGTTTCTGACTTTAAGCATTGGATGCATTCACATAGAATGTACAACATATATTATGGGCTGAATTGGTTTTTATACTCATAATATCACATCAAAAATGAATTTATGAAAATGCTGCTTAATTTAATCTGAAATTAAACTACAATACAAATTTAAATAAATGTATCAAATTGAAAATGTTCAAAGTAACAATAATTGTTTTCAAATGTTTTCTTATATACTTTTATGTGATGAAAACAAATTTACTGGAATTAAATATGTGAAATATATATTTGATTAATCAATACAAAATATAAAGTACCAAAAGATAAATGAAACTTGGCTTGAACAATTCAACTTAGTTAAAGGATTTAGAAAGTAAATCTGTCTTAACATAGTTATGGTGTATAATTAACAAGAATAGAAAGGTTGAAATATAAAATCAAACTAAACTTCCAAAACGTTTTAATAGCTCTTTAAATATAATACTAAGTATTTATTTATTTAACAGGTTTTACCTCCCCTTTGAATATAACTGCTAGATAGCCTTATACAGTACAGGTAAAAATTACAGGTAACCTTGGATACTGCCCATTACCCTGTATGGGGGTTTTGTTGTTCATCACCTCTTAGGATGTAGTGCACTACTAGATTACCTGTAGTTCAGAGACTTATATACTAAGTTAGTTAATAGATATCTGTGTAGTTTAAATGTAGTGCACTAACCTAGGTGTAAAGGTTAGCTTACACTCAACAACTCATTCTTGGAGCTTGTAATATTTGACCAACCATTTAAACTTTCTAAATATTCTAATGTTGACTGCATCTTCTTTTGGACATCATCATTCTTTTGATGTCCCTTCTCCTTGCCATTGATTTCAAGGTAGTGATCCTTATAATGGTACAGGGCATCCACTGCTTCCTTCAATTAAGAAAATTGAAATTTATGAATAATTGTGTCTTGAAATAGGTGATTAACCACACACAAGATAATTATAAAATGTACTATAAATTATGTGAACATACAATGTATATGAGTTTCCCATACATATCCATAAAATAATCAATAGGCCATGTTCAAATTTAAAACATATAAACACTGTGATTCTTTTTTTTATGAACGGAAAACACACAGTTATAGCTTTTCAAGTATTAGCCCGAGTTTCTGCCACCCAGTCATGGTGTCAGGGCCAGAGGAAACTCGGGCTAGGCACGCATCAAGTAAGTGTACATGTCAGAGTGTGCCAAACAAACCATACAGTACATGTTGAGTACAGCGCTTTGAAGGACCGGGACTAAAGAGTCGAAAACGAATAATCGGAATAACAAGCATCACTCGAAACAAACCTCTGCTTTTTGTTCAGCAGTCATTCTTTTCAATTAATTTGTCTGCGGAAAGTTTTTGTTTTGATTTCGTCTTGACATGCAGTAACCAACTAAGTCGCTTGGACGCTCAAGTCTGGGTTACGCAGACGCTTGACATGAACTCTAATAAATAACAAAGAAGGCAATCAAATACGGATTCGTTATTTGAATCTGGGTTCAAAGGGTTCGATGCTCCTAATGGATGAAAATGAAAGACGTAAAAAGCAAGCAAAAGAGCTTTGTATTGCGTCATGGCTCATCAAAAATTAGTTCCTTGCGGACGTAATCTGTTGTCCCTTATTCAAATAAACAGATAAATACATAAAATAGAAATAAAAAAAAAGATATATTGTGGAAGAGTTTGTAATCCATTTCGTTTCTTCCGCCATCGATATTCTAATCTAAATTTTGAATCTAAAGTCTCATATCCATTTACTCTTATTTGCAGGCATCTTACTTCTTGAATAGTTTATCTGTATCGAGTATGCCAATATCGTTGATTATTTTGTAAACCTCTACTAGGTCATTGTCTTTTATATTCCAGTGTAGGTTGGCCAAGTCTTTGTAGTCTTAAATTGAAAGGTAGCTTTGTTTTTGAGATTGAACTCGTTTGGTAGCTCTGCTCTGGACAATTCTTAGGCTACTTGGTCTTTTATTGAGAAAGAGGGGCCATATTTGGTTGGTATATTCCTAATGGGGCCTAATGGGACTCTTGGAGACTATGAGAAACATATAGTTTTGTCGTTGTGTGTGAATGTCTTGCAGATTAACACTTGTGTGCGATTTGCTTTTTAAACAGATTGATTCATATTGCGGTTGAATTTTTGTTTATCAATTATTACACCTGAATATCTCTTTTGAGTATCTTTGTTGCAAAATTCACACGAGGGGAACTTTATTCAGGTTGTCAATATTGTGCTTGTGACCCTGTAGAGGTCATCTATGTCACATTGTAGAGATCATTAATAAATTATCCATAGAACAGGACCAAAGCTAAAGCGCCAAGTTACAACCACCAAACAAGATATTTAACCACACTCGTTGTTTTAGATTTGAAATGAAATCTTGGATCTAAAGATTATGTTTCAGGCAACCTTGACGATTACTTTCAGGGCCTGCATATCATCTGAATGTCCGGGACGGTCAAGATTTTAATTGTCTGAAATGCTAAATTGAAAATGACGAGTCGGCTTGTCAACATAATCGAAAGGACGTCCCTGTTTACATATAATAGCCCAAACTTGCTTTGTTTAAATGCTATAGGCGTCAACATCGAGATTGTTTGATATTTTCTGGAAAGAATCACTGTTTCATTATGTGTTATATTACGCCATAATTTAGTTTTCAATGGGTCATCAATGATTGGAAGATTAAATGTCGTTTATGAAATTTTACTTTACATAACATGTCTGAGTACCTAGCTTTTATATATGCTTATCTCAATTTGATTAAAGATATAAGCGAAGATTTTTTTGTTTCATTTTGCAATCATTATTCGTTGAATATTATGAGATTCAATTATATCACGGACTAAAATTAGAATAAATGCCCATAGTTTTATATCACTACGTTAATAATGTTTAAAGCGATTTTCGTGTTACGAACAACGATGAATTTGTGGTTTTCTTGTAGTTCTCGCGAGTTTGATATTCGACCTTTTACACAAGTGATCTTTAATGCACAATAAGCTCAAAATTATGAAGTGTCGTGATAATGAATGTGCAAGTCCCGGTGCATATGTTTATAACCTTTGATGTGATTTATGGACAATGATACAACTAGTACACTTTATTACTGAATTAATACATATACAAGAATAAAAGAAACTAATTACACATTTCATATAATTTATTCTGTTTAAGTCTCATGCACTTTCTTTTCTATTTGTTGATTTATTTTTTAGGAGACGGCTTACACAATTGGTCTAAATTTTTAAGGAATCAAACGTGTTTTACGCATTTCATAACTGAAGTGATGCGCCGATTTTTATTTTGAATAAGTCTCCAAAGTATTTCATCGATGTTCGTAAAACATCATGCAAAATTTACTTACTGTAATATATAAATTTACTACCCTACTAAAGGTGTTAAATCAATGCTGAAAATAATTGTATTATTTCTCACGTTTGTTACAGTTGATTTCAAGATAATTGAATATTTACCATGCCTGTTCTGTTCGTAATTTACTAGAATGTGAGAGACACGCCCAGCTTATTCCGGATATTTATTACCTATTGTTGGAATATATTGTACAATGTCCTTGATATTTCGCAATCAGTCATTGGTCAAATCTTTTGTGTTATAGCCAATCAAATATCCCGTTGTTTATTGCGCAAGTTGTTCACGAAGCTTTTGGCGAAGGAGAAAGTCTATCGTCTGAAGGACAGAAACCATAATAATTCCATTTCTATAAGCCGTATTTCTTTGCTGTTTAACTAAGGGTAAGAATGGATATCCGTTTTGTTTCTGTATATTATTCAGTCAATTATTAGGTGTCAAGTTTTCGAAATAATCGTAAAAGATGCACATCTATCCGAGTATTATGATTCTGACATCTTCTCCGTCATATTATTAGCTAGCCATTCACCTGATTTATCAGGTAAAAAGCACGTTGTTTTGCATTATATTTTGTTATTTACTTATTTGATGTCATGTGGAATATTGTTATTTTGCATCTATATTCTTACAATTGTCACACGAAGCGCAATCCATCCAAGTGTTCACCAAATACTGTAAACAAATACTTGACAGATGCACATGTGCACAATGATAGATCTATATCAAGTAAATAATTAGAACGTTACAATCATACTTATCTTGGGAGACCTTTGCCAGAACGTGACATTATAAAAATGTATAATGTTAATAACATGTAGTACTGTACATGTAGGCATGTCTATAACAGTTCTGTTCCATTGTACCACACCTTAAAATTTTGACCATATTATTATTTCAACACTTATAATTATATACTATAGAGGCTAACTTGAATTAGTCAGTCAAGCAGCTAGATAATCAACATTTTAAAAAAACATTGATAGATGCCAAGGATATGAGATCCAATATACAATGTATATATGATAACTATACTTGTCATATATTTTTCACTGTCAATGATCGGCATGTAAATTTTAATACACAGAAATAAACTACGGTGCGCATTGATGGAAAATACTGAGTTATTCGAGGCATGATCCATTACTTACAAACAAGAATGCTCAAAAGTGTGGTCAATTTCGAAAAATAAAATAACATTTGTAATGACTTAAGTAATTAGAGTGCTTGCTCTAATAAGCTGGAGCAACGTGACTTAAATTTGACCAGAGGTTGTGAGGGACAGTTATCATGGACCATAGACATATACAAATTCCTAATGGGCCATAGAAATTTAAAAGACATACATAAAGAAAAAGCATATCGCTGAAGAATTTTTAAAACATGTAAATGGCCCATACCTATAGACTTGGTCTTCTTAATCCCTGGATTACTTGCAATTGTGACTTGTCAGGCTGACCTCACCATTGAAGCGGAGTAGTGCATGCATTCAAATAATATGAAACAATTTAATTGTTATAAACTCAAACAAAAATTAACAAAAACTCTGATACTTCATCATACATTTACTTTGTATGGTATGAATAATATATATGTCTGCTATGTGTACATATGTATGGGAATTTAATTGGAAGCACTGGCAATGAAACTTCTGTTTGGCTGGCTCTACAGCTGTCATACATATGCATGTTACAAACATGCTCTCATGGAAACATTGCTTCAGTTCACTGATTACAGGATGACTTTACATACAATAAAAAATTAAGTAATAACAGTAATAGTTAATAATTATAACAACTCTGACTTTCTTGAGGAAGCAATCCCTGACAATAAATGATATGTACCGAATCTATTCTATATCAAAACACTGCCAAAATGAACTGCTCTTGGGTCACACTTATCAGGTGTGCACATGCAGTTGTTGGTTCAGTTTGAGGTTATATGAATGTTAATTCAATAATTGGCAGATTTTCATTCAACACTTTGTAGAACTGATATAAAATATATGAAACATTTTTAATCACTGGAAATTCAACCGGGAAATAAGTCCTTGCTCTGCAATGAATTTAAGCCTTGATCTTCAGGGATCCCCTTTCTATCAAGTCTTTTGGAACCATGCAGGCCTATATTTTCACTAATAAGCCCCCTCCCTGATTTTGATAGACCGAAATAAAAATTTTAATTTGATTATTTTAAAAGATAAAGGATACACTGATCTTTGATTATTTATTCACCTGCCTGAAGGGCAAGTGAGCTTATATTGTGCCCATTAGCCATCCGTCTGGCTTCATCTTTTTCCTTTAAACAACTTCTTCTCAATAACCATGAGGCAGAGACCTAATATTGGTACTCTTGCATGTTGGGGTGAAGGGCTACCATGTTTGTTCAAATAAATGACCTTGATATACATTCAAGGTCATGATGATAGCAGGTGTCATCCCTCCATCTGGCTTCAACCTTTTCCTTTTAACAACTTCTTCTCAATAACCAAGACATGCTCACACTTTAGATATTGGGTTTGTGTCATGATTTGATGAAAGGCTACCATGTTTGTCCAAATGAATTACCTTGACCTATATTCATTTCAAAGTCACAGGGTCAAATACAAATGTAGTCTAAAATCTTTTAAATGACTTCTCCTTAACAACCAAATTAAAATGCCCAGGGAGTTGATATTGAGCCTGTATACGTAGCATGCTGAGATGAAGGGTTACCAAGTTTGTTCATATGAATTACATTGACCAACACTCACAGGGGTGAAATAGTCTAAAATCTTTAAAAAATGATTTCTGGATAGCAAAGAAACTCTACCTGATATATTATGCCAATACTCTCAATAGTATGTTATATGACATCTTCGCTAGCCAAGGCTTCTGATTACGTTACACTACACGAACCCTTGGCAGATATAGTCGTGTTCAAACCGTCGTGCCCTGGAATCCCAGGGCACCCAATCAAATCGCGTTTTACATCCAGACTTGGTTTCACAGTAACAAAAATTGCGGCGCCCAGTGCAGAGCTACATCGTCGACTATGTCGTGACATTTTATCTAAAAACAGAGACGTACAATCTTTGGGAAACATTCGCAGTGATTGATCAATTAATAGAAGTCATTGATCACATATCTCATCAAAATGACCCAAGCGTCCATGTGCGTTTGTAAACATCACCGATGAAGTAAATTGGTAACGTTCGTTTTGATTGGTCGAAAATTTCATGTGTAAAGGGTGGTAATTTCGAATCTCCGCTAGAGGGCCAGAACTGACGCCTATATCTGCCAAGGGTTCGTGTAGTGTAACGTAATCAGAAGCCTTGGCTAGCGAAGATGGTTATATGAAGGACTTGAAACTTTAGTGACATAAACCAAGCCTACTCTGATGTTTGAATTAAGTGGTTATCAGCTTAGTATCTACAGAAATGACATAGATCAACTTCAAAGTTTCTGTAGAATCAGGTGCGCAATGTAGAATCATTTGACTATCGATCAATAGATGTGATGGTCAGATCGACAGTAAGGTGTTCTAATCATTAGACCTGGTAATCGTCTGTGATTGAATTAGTGACAGAGGTGAATAGTGCGGTGGTAGGTCAATTGATACCTTCCTAATATGAACAGGTCAATTTATGTAGTAAATTTCGCACATGCCATGTATACAAAAGGTGTCAAAAGGCTTGTGTTTGTTTATAAACAAAAACAAGCCTTTTGACACCTTGAGTGAGTTGATTTGCAGGGCTTTTTCTGTGGGCATTTTTGGGTCGTTAATGGGCCCCATTCCCAAATGAAATTATTTCATATTTAAGCCAAATTCCCAAAATTTCCAGTTTGGTCCTGAAAAAATATTACCCAATTCACCAATTTTCTTCCCAATATGAAAAAGGCCCTTTCCCAAATCAGTGAGAAAAAGCCCTGATTTGGCATAGAATTCTGAATATTGAAACAAATTCATCTTGCCTTGCATGTGAACGACGAAAACACTATTTAAGTCAGTTTAGATTATTGAAATACAAAACTTACTGTTAAAAAAACTATTTTATCATAATGTGATAAATATGAGTTACTTCCCTTTGTTGTGTATTGTACAGTGTCAATATGAGAGTAAAACAAACTCCGTCCGATCAAAGAGAAGTTTTGTACATTGTTACCAACGGTTAATATGTACATGAACTATATGTTACAGAAATAAAATCGGTTAATATGTACATGAACTATATGTTACAGAAATAAAATCAAAAACTAGTTTAATGACTACTGTATGTGGGGAATGCTAAATACAGAGGAGCCCACTTATTTGCATATCGGTTATTTGAATATCCCGCTTATTTGCATAAAATTCATAAAATTCTCAGGTCCCGATTTTTTCCTTCTTTATCTTTGTATTTTAATCCCGTGTATTTGCATCGACTAAAACACCGAATCCTGCTTATATGCATATAAAAATTTTAAAAAAACTTACATATTGATTCGATTCGATGTACAACATTATCTTATCATTGGTTCACACTTCGTCATTACAGGTTACGTTCAATGCATCGATATGGACATTAAGTTATTATTCAGACCATATCAGTAGAAATGTGCAGAAGAATTTCTGAATAAAATATGCATATGCCTCATCTTTTGATGAGATTTGTTTATTTATTATAGCATCGATCCAAACCTGTGTTCTGTGCACTTGAACACTCGCTGAGGCAGGTTGCGATCGCCATGATTGTTTACTAGGCGCATTGCATTGTGGGGGCATATGTGTAATGAACGACAACTCTTTGTGTGTGTGCGCCATTTTCCAAAACAAACCCGAACGACAATAACATGTCACGGTCATTTAAGACAGTCTATTGCTTCAGCAGTTCATCATCTATGATCAAACAACTAATATACTCATAGCAGGAACACAACGCATCTCAAGACGATAATGAATGTTAATAGAAATGATGACATTGTACATCGTAGTGCCAGTCTATTGCTTCAGCAGTTCATCATCTATGATCAAACAACTAATATACTCATAGCAGGAACACAACGCATCTCGAGACGATAATGAATGTTAATAGAAACGATGACATTGTACATCGTAGTGCCAACCCACGCGCGTATGACCGATATCGGACGCAGAGACTCGGAGTGACAAGTAGTAAACGATGAAGTGTATGCAAATATTTGTACATTTACAAAGAATAACAACCCATGTATTTCGTATTTACTCTTATATTTTAAATAATGTTTTTTTTTTTTAAATATATTTCTAATGCAAATAACGTAAACAATCATAAAGCGCCCATTTTGAGTACCGACCTGACGATCTACATGTGTATAAGAGGGGCCAAAACCCAACTCCGCCTATACGAATACTCCAGTTATTTGCATATTTTGTCGTGGAAAAAGGGGTATGCAAAGAAGCGGGTTGCTCTGTACAAGCAAGCCTAACACAAATTTTAATTGATCAGCAAAGATTACCATTATGTCAAAAACATTCAGCAAAATTGATCAATTGCTGAAAAGATAAGTAGGTATATATATGAAACCATGCAGTTACCTGTACTGGAACCAGGCTTACATATAGGTAGTATATATTATTATAAGTAATATTTTCACTATTTGATAATTTTGTGCATCTTTAATTAAAAACTAAATGTGGTCAGCAGAAATGATAATATATATCCTGTGATAATCAAAATCATGACAATGTAATTTTGTCTGTGAATAACAGATTTAATGTGATGGCATGCACAATGTACTTGTGATTATGATGATTCACATTTTGTATAAATACAAGGTATCAATAATTAATGTGTCTCTGGATGATATTTAAATATCGCACATCCCAGAAGCTTTAATGATCATTCAACAAATGCCCTATTGTATATAGGCATGTGTAGTTGGCATGGACATGATATTGGCAAAAATGGACTTCTTAATAACATGTCTGCAGATAATGATAATTTTGTGTAAATGAAGTTTTCTAATTTGATTATGAGTAACCAGTAAACTCATGAAAATTGTAATTGGAAAGGGAGGCGCCCGATGTTTTGTCCACAAGATTTTGATAATATGCCCATTAATCAGTAAAAATTCTTTATTGTCCCCCCCCCCCCCCCCCAAGTTTGAAGGCATGGACCCCATTCCCAAAGTAGTGTCTCTTAATTTTATTGTTTGTATGTACATAAGGCCTGAAAATTTTACACTCGCAATCTCCCCCATGGAAATTCTGTATACCAGGTGATAATCTTTCTGTGTGTTATTCGTATCATAGTCAGTTTATAATAGTCTGTGTGGAAAATAGAAATTTAATAAAAAGTACTTGTAATAGTGTTAATTATTCTGTTTTATTAAAATGTTTTATTTGGCACATTAATGATTTATTTGCAGTACTAGTAGCATATTATTTAATTTTTATTTTGATAAAAAATGGATACACTGGTATGGTCACTATTTAGGATTATACATGACGTGTATATTAAATCACAATTACAGCATTAGCAAACATTTCATTACTAGACCAGAATGTTTGATACTCTGTTGTCCAATAAACTTAGAGGGAGATAACTCTGTATTGATTAGAGTCTGTCCAGCAAACTAGTGGGTCGTACAGCAGTACTATCTATCATGTACTTTAAAATACTAAAGGATCTGGTGATCATTTCAACCATTCATAATCCTTTATGTGCTATTTATACTATATATACATGTATTGTCATTTCAAGATTTATAAATGAGTGAAACTTTTTACTTCGCACTGAGGAAGAAAAAAATTCAAAATCATTATTATCATTTATGTTAATTTCTAACTATCTTACTGCAAACCTGCAAACCTGTTACTGTAAATATCAAGATTTCATTTAGGCTACTACAGTATATTGTAAAAGTCTTGAATACATTACATCATGTTCTGGAAAGATTATGTAATTTCTCATATGGGCATATAATATTAAGTTTTAAAACAGTTGTGTGCACAAAACTGGTTTCAATAATTTCAGTCACTCAGTCAGCACTGTACCTGAAATTATGCAGAAATTCCTATGTTAATTTTCTATTTGTTGAATTTTTATTTTGATGCTTATCATTATCAGGCGATAAGTCATCATCCCCAAGTACCAGTGCATTTGGCTGAATTGCAAGGTTAGAGCATTCTTCCTCTCCTATTAGCACCCCACTATTAAAGGTATACTTATAGATTGTAGTATAGTGTCTTGTATATGTATGTGTCTTTGGGGTTAAAACTTATACATTGAAGGACACAGCATCATGGAAAATAATAGCACTAAATCAACTAACTGGGTTGGTAGTTGGTGGCCAGTCTCTGTCTATGCATTCTTCCTGTCCTTTATGACATTTGGCAACCAAATAAATATACTGGTGATGATAGTTATAGGGTCATGTGTGTCTTTGAGTTACGGACTTAAGGAACAGATCTAGAGGAGAAAAGGGTATTTTGACTGCAGCTAGGCTTCTGATTGGTTGCCAAGGCAACTTAATTGGTTATAGTGTCTGTTTAGAGTTAAAAAATTCCAAGCAGTGATCTTTCCAGAATCTGTGAGAGACATATACATGTTGATAATTTCCATGTGTAGTTTTCAATTTTTTCATGGTTAAGACACATATATAGGTGTCTGGTTCATTAGCACTGCTTCTGATTTACTGCAAGGAAACCATGCAATTTCCTTTTTCTTTTCATTATATAATAAAGAGATATATGTGGTTTGATTTTGAATTTTATCCTTTAATGATATTTAATATATGATCATGTAGATCTTATTCTTTGTCACTTGACCTAATTATGTCTCAAAATATCTGTATGGGAACCTTATATAGTGCATCTACACCTTGATCTTGATATGAAGATAATTGGTCATAACAAATGTGAAATATTTATCTGATAATATGTCTACATATATATTTAGGAGTTCCTATTTTTACCTCTGGGCCAGTCTTATTATTAACTCATCTCCGGCTGTGATGGAACAAGTCCTGTACTAGTTTGGGCCGCCTCAGGCTGTGGGTTATGTAGATAAAATGACTACAAGTGACAGTGTCACCATCAAGTAAAACACCTATGGTCTTTTACCGTGTCCTTGAAGATTTATACCTCAGACTTCATATTAAACCTGATGTATATGTATAATATTCAAGAATACTGGTTGTGTGAATATTAAGTATGGTATACTTTGCATAATGTTTAACATATTGATCTATTTGAATTGTTCATTTTGTGTTTCAAAGCATTTAACATTATAAGGAAGCAGGTCATTTAAAAAAACCAATTAAATATAAATAACATTGATACTCATATCTAAATGTATCATCCAATGCATACATTTTTGAGATAATTTCAGGTGTTATAGTATGTATTTCATTCATGCAAATATGATTTATATATATATTAGTATAAAATGGTAATATAGTTAGCATGATAGAATC
Organism: Pecten maximus; assembly: GCF_902652985.1. Lineage (NCBI taxonomy): Eukaryota > Metazoa > Mollusca > Bivalvia > Pectinida > Pectinidae > Pecten > Pecten maximus. Next base: position 32,117,589 of record NC_047025.1, read on the forward strand.
ATGATTAAATATCTTTTGTCGGTGTGAGGAATACAATACAGCTGCTAATAAACTCTACATGATCAGTTTTTGTAAAATTATCCCAAAGATTATTAGTTTACCAGATATTTATATATCGGTAAATTTCACATTTACCTTAATTTTCTTACCAAAATTTAAAGATATATTTACTTTTCATTAAAATAGCTTTGCAAAGCTAACATTCCAATTTCAACATATCATTAATATAACTTTAAATGAAAGTTCTTATATCTGGAACAAAAAATCAGATACATGTATATAAAAAAAATATATGCGAGACATTGATGGATTGTCAGATCACACTTTGATATAAGAGATGTGGGATACCCTGTCAACAAACATAAATCACCCTCTACTGATTGGCAGTCTTATGCTTACACGTGAACACTAGTGTTATTTATTGCTGTCATGATAATGAGTAAAGTCACCCTGTCAGATGTAAAGATATAAATGTATCTTTTATCTGGTGTTGTATCACAGAGTAATAAATTTGTGGTAATCTGTGCAATATATTTTTCAGGGGAGTCCAGAAATCAGTTTCAGAATTTTATTGAATTCTCTTGTAAGACATTTATAGTGGATACTCAAAGAATTGAATCCTATTGGAAAAGCCAGGACTTAGCCTGAGTCGAGGACTAAGACATCATGATCAGAGTACCAAAAAAATCACAGAAATTTAATAAGTAATAGGTATCTGTATTACAGCAGATTTATTGGATTGTGTTTTTTTTCAGACTGACTAATTTTTAAATGGAAGCAAAATCCAAAAATCAATCAGTTCTATAGCGCCAAATTCAAATTATGCAATGAAAAAAAAACAAAAAACCTGGTCTATTGCATTGGAGACTGGATGCTCCTTCAGGCAAAAACGTGGAAAACAAGTGAACATTTGTCATTATTTATTAGGTGGTATTGTCAATTTTAGCGACTAAAGCAATATATTACTGATAGCTTCAGGTTAATATATAGCTGTAGGATGTAGTTGTCAGATAAAGAATATATAATCACTATTATAATGTTAAAGCTGTCAGCATGTCTGATAGACCAATATAAAATCTACCATGATATTGTAATATTCTGTCAAATTCATACTGATTATGTTGTTGGTTTCTTTTAATAAGATACTTATTATTGGGAATTGCTGCATTCAAATTCTAGATAAAAAGAAGATAGTTTTATGCAGCATATGATATTTATATTGAACTAAACTTTAAAATATTGCAATATTAAACAGCATATATATATATATATATATATATCAAATTTTTGACATGGTTATAAATGTTGCACTTACAGGATACTCAGCATCATGAGTCATTTGCCAATGTCACATGCTGGCAATGATATTGTAATTGTTTTAGCCCAATCTGTCAATTAAAATTGCTACCTTTCATTACCATAATTATAGTAAATTATCTGCAATACTCATATAAAAGTGACAGATGTTCCAAAATTATCACTTATTTCCTTGCACCTCGCATTGTAAATCTGTGATAGTACATGTACATGAACATTTTATGTATGTCAACTTAAATTCAATATTTAAAAATATATAGTTAATTCATAAGCTTGCATATACAATGTACCTGTTAAATGATAGAGCATATTTGTCATAAGTGGCATGACTACCTGAAATAAAGGGACTTTGTATGTAATTCATTCTCATTAAACCAAGATTTCTTGATTTTCTTCATATAAGTAGTAAAATGGGTTTAAGATATATAGCGATACACAGAATTAATCCATAAACAATATAGACTCTATAAATACATGTCTACGGGTTTTAAAACACTGTTTACCCTGGTAAATGGAAAAAGGCAAGTGAAGTCATGTGGGTACAAGTAACGAGTCTGTGCAGCATCAAATATAACTGATGACATGCATTATTGTAGAACCTACTGAATTGTTATGGTATTATTTTACACTGGTTTGTTTATTTGAAAACATAGTTACATACATCATAATGTTGATTTAAATTACAACACAAATTGTAAATCAGTTCATTGTGAATTCAAGAAAATATGAAATGATGAATAAATTAGTGATTGTATCATGAGTACTTAAATTACAGATTTGAAGTGCCTGTCACATGTGATCATCCCAATCGAGTGACCATAAAATACATATGTGTTACCATAGCAATGAAAACAACTCACATGGAGATCCACCATAAGCTATTATGTAACACCACAAATGGTACACAACCAATCATTTTGTGACATCACAGACATTTCTGCTGTATTGGTATAATACCACCTGCAGCTCATTCATGAATGGTCTTGCAAAGTACATACTATACATTTTGTGTTGCACTTGAATTTATGAGTTCTGAACACATTTCTTCTTGACACAATTCAATGAAGGTAAGATATAACGGCTTGTCTTAAGTAAGTTAGTAACCTTTTAACATTACTCCAAGGTGACACAGATTTCAAATATTTTCTCTAATGCAGCCTTTCGCAATTATAACCTTGTAGCCACGTGATTTCCTTGGTACAAGATAGATATATCATTTTCAACAGAACTTGAATGGTACAGCTGGCTTATATTACCTACTATATGAAGTTGTGCATGTATATATACATGTATGTAACGTTAACTTTGATGGGTAATTTTCATATGCTTGTCAAAATTTGATAGGAGTATTATGGTATGGAATTGTCCATCAAAATTTGATAGGAGTATTATGGAGTTGTCCGTCTGTTCAGCATAAAGATTAGTTTGTCCGAAGATCTTCTACATTTTCCAACTGATGTTTGAAACTTAGCATGCTTTATAAGCATGATATGAAGTTGTGTTTCCCTGAACGGTATTTTGATTGAACTATTTTTGTAAAATTATTCTTGTTGCATTTGCTTATTTCAGTAATTGATTTTTGTCTTGAGGTCTCTACATTTTGAACTGATCTCTTTGAAACTTAAAAGGTTTATAATCTTTTGTTGTTGTTCTGTTTTGCACAGGATTATAATCTTGATATGTAGCTCTGTCCTGTACAGCATTTTCATAAGATTAGTAACTTTGAGTTGCAATATTTGTATTTACTTGATAGAATAATGCATTTCTTATTAGCATGGGACGTGTGTACATTGTATGTTCTTCTGCCCTCCGTACTCTTGTTGTTTCACTCCACCTTTTCAGAGTTGTATTTGACTAACCTTTTTTTTATAGTATGTACCATTTAATTTCCTGCTGCCCTATACTTCAAGTAAATTAGTGTGATGTTATACACTAGGAACACCGGTACCTCTTTTTACCAGTTTTAGATTACAAAAAAATGTATATAGAAATAGTCTGTACTCTTATGATCTCAGTTTGTGACTGTGTGGTGCATGAAAATTAATATGTAATATATTTGGAAAGTGTACATGTATCAGCATTTCAACAGGTACATCATTGTAGTATCAATGAATTGTTGATATTAAAATTAATATTCGGTGACAGCCATCTAATTTAAACTCTCTGGCATTTGACAGTAGGCTAAGATGGAACAATTTATCTCCTGTATTGTTTCTGAAGTACATACCAATATTAATGACTTCAATATTTGTTAATCACATAACTGCCCTGTTCTGACATGTCATATACATACTGGTATTATAAGACACACTGCGTAACACTACTGTGATGTCGTAACAAATATGTGACAACGCACGATTGTCTGGGTAGACAGAAACCTCCCATCCGAGCTCGATTTCGCCTGTCTTATATAGAGTTTTTTGCATATATTCTCCTAAATAGTAGTTAGGTGATAAATAGAATAAATATTACACTGGTGGCTATATGTCATATGATATTTATTGAGCTCGTTTGATATATTAAATTCCATATGACATAGCTACAGATCCTCTATGTATACAGTATGAGGTGTCAAAAGCATTAATTTAGACCCAGAAAATTTGGCTTACAGAAATTAAAGGTTACATTATGTGGTGGTTGCATGGGTGGCAAAGTGGTAACAAATATACATCAACCCTTCAGATCATGATCACCTTGGCTACGAGGGTTTGCTTTCCTGATCAGTCCTGAAAAAGTATAAATATGGCGGTTTAGTGGTGCACATCTAAATATCCATGACGGAGAACTCTGGTTTCCTCCCACGGTAATTGAGACCCCATGAGTGCTCCCATCACGCATGGCCAACAAGAGTGATTCATATTTTTAATAATAGAGATTTAAATTGTTTCGCAATTTTTGTAAAACAAATAAAACGTATAATTTTATGGTTGCAACATATATTGCTGATTCATGTATTACGCAATATCGTAATGTATTTTACATGTATTTCGAAATATTGCAATATGTACTGTATTACTGTACATATAGCCGTTGAGGAGAAAAGAAAACCTCCTGCAAGCTGAGCTGTAAATTACATGTTGATATAAATACTTGCATGGATTCTTAAAACTACTTTAGAAATTATAAAAAATGCCTATAAATTAAGTGTTAGATATCGATCATTTTAGTGTGGTCAACAGCTTTTGAGTAATTATATGTATGTAGCCTATAATACACTGTAGAACAGTTGTATTAATACCTACATGTATATATAACTGTCTGTGTATTTGAGCCCAAGAGCTCTAATTTGTTACTCTCAGCATATACATACATCTTATCTATGTTGTATATTAGTGTACAGTTACATTGTATATAGATTTTCCACAGACTGATCATAAAGGTAGAAAAAAATAAATCTATAAAACGCTTGTGGGTTCTGTATCATCATACATTGTACTTCAAACAGTGAACGGCTAAAGGACACAAATTGTGGTTAACATGGAATTTAATTAATTTTGGTGAATTTACGTCAGTAACGCTTGGCTTACCACAATGCAAGTACGTGTACTGGTACGTAGTGTGGCGGCGTAAAGGTAGGGACACCTGTGGATTTCACATCATTATAACCTCTACCATGTACAGCAAGACACACTACATCCTCCTTTCCCAGGTATGAACTCAACATCAGTGTATTGATTCATTCTTGGAATATTAGGATTGGATTTATCATTCTGTTTCCACAGCATCCAAGGTTGTATTGTGTCTTTAAAATTCAATGTCATTGGGGACATGCACATGTCAGGGCTTTGATTCGGTCTTGTCTCACATGTGTCCCACGTGAAAGAGACTTGAGAATTGTATTAACAGCACCAACATTTCTTCCATTCTCTTTCATGGATAATTTTTTTTTTTTTTTAAATGTACATGTATATATTGAAATTAAAACTGACATTTTAAAAACTGGTTTATACAATTTCATATACTGGTATAAACATGTATATGAAATATCCATAATGAAAAATTCATATGTAATCATATAGAACTTTTAAATTACAATATGCTTGTTTTTTTTTGTTTTTTTTTTGCATGCAAATCATATTCTCATGACTGTTCATTGTTCAGGTTAGCTGTTATTTATTGTTTCCTTATGTTTGTAAACATATATTCAAATTTTCTGTTTTGTTTCAATTAAAATTGTTAGATATCTTCACTAAAATCTTTTTAATTATTGTATTAATGTTATTTACTGTTTCATTATTTCTGTTCATGATTGCTTTGTCAACAGGTTTTGATAGTTAAGATTGTTTAGTAACCATGGAGACGAACCCATTACTGGATGGCAGCCATGACAAGGAGGTCAGACAGAGGGAAATTAAGCTTGATTTGGTCTTGCATGCTACTTTTCAGTGTGTCCTAATCAGTTTGTAGTGTTTTCACTTTCCACTTTGTTTTTACTTGTACTTCCTTTGTTTATTCCATGTATATTCCACTTTCACCTTCCACTTTGTTGTGCCGATTAAATATGTACCATGACTGCTTGACTTTTTTCTTGCAAAATGAGACCTTGAAATAAAAATGAAAAGTTGGTATATATATCTGATTCAATAAATATCATGTACATAATGTAAATGTAAACTTTTACTTAAACACTTAAAATTGTTTGAAATCATGATCACTTGATAGTGTAATTTAATGTCTTACAGAACAGATGGGGATATATATACCTGCAGCTGTCAATAAGTGAAAGTCACACACATATACTGAGTATCAGGTCATGACCAGATAAAGACTCTCATTACTTGTATATATATGTTAAAAATAATTTTGACATTCTAATAAAAACTGAGGGTTTGATCTAAATTAGACACCATTGCTAGTATCTTTTGGTATTTGTTATGTGGAGTACCATTATATACCAGTGTCTCCATGTTCGGTATTCTGTAATAGGCTGGGTGTTAATTAGTGTGTATGTTATCATGTGATGAGAGCATCCAATTCATTACGTGTATATTACAATATTGCTGCTTCTAAAACAGTTTAACTTTATATCATGATCAATGCTTTTTTGATCTGACCATATTAGGTTATTATTTTCATCTGGTCATTATCTGAAATATCAAACCTTATGTTACTAGATCTCGCCAATGGACAGGTATATGCAGGAATAATAACTTGAAAACTTATAACACGATGAGCTCTATTTATTACAAATTTGAATTTTGTACATATACCAGTGTAAAAAAAAAAAAATCAAAGTCTCATTTTGTGTTTCTTTAATTTGTATATTTACCTGTAGTATAGTGTATAGCTAGTAAATGTATACAAGACTCAGCATATAAAGATTATAATTTCATAATTCATTATACTTGTATATACTTCTAATTTGCCAGTTGCTTTATTATCTCTTCACAGAATACACAAGTTTAGCTTTCAACAATTATATATACTGTCCTTTATCTATAATTTACATGTCCATATTGTTGTCTCAATCAGAAAATCATCAAAATGTTAAATTTGTACCTTGATTTTGAATTTCCAAAGTCAGATTGAATTCTGAATACTACAGGGAAATAGTTACATATACATATAGTTTACACATCTTATTATAAAGCTGATTGAAAGATGTATACTTTCATTGTATGTCTGAATGTTTATACAATAGTAATAGTCTTACTAAGTAAGGTTGATAGCATTGTACTTTCATGGTATATCTGAATGTATATAATAATAATTATAGGGTTGATAGCTGTATACACCACAGATGATAATTAGTTGTATTAATTACATTTGACATAAAAATCATCTTATGATTTGTCTTATCCAACAACTGTGCTCTAATCTAGTCTGCAAAGTTAGTAGTTAATTTTGTTCCTGAGCATTAGGTATATGTAGTTATAAACCTTTGTCTGTTTTGTGTTTAGTTCTTTTCTCCCTTACATAGTTTGGAACTCCTTTGTAGCTGAATGTAGATGTTTGTGCTATCTGTATATACCTCTACAGTTTTATCCTTTGCTGTAACCTTTTCCTTGTTAAAAAATTCCAAGAGCAATGTATATTTAGCAGGATATAAATTAAGGCAGAGGACATAAATAAAAGTACATAAATGTGGCATTGTGGTCAATTAAAATTATGATATTCTACCTATATAAACTGCTCCTAGTTAGGCACTGTTAACACTATTTAAATATGAACAAAAGGCCCATGTTTTCTGATTGTCAGCAGCCATGTGTTTTCTTCTTGCCAAATTTTTGCTCTCGGGTCTCTTGCTTGCTTTTGTAGTATATTTGTGGCATAATGGGGGTAACAGATAAATTTTAGTCTCTTCAGTTCTTCTAACATTCAGAGGGAGAAGACACCCAAGCCCACTTTTCAGTCACCTCCCTGGTAATTAACATGCAGTTGGATACAGAAGGCTTTATATTTACTGTTAGGTTCTCAAGATACAAAACCCCTGATCCAGCAAGGCGGAGCCAGGTTCTCAAGATACAACCCTTGAGGGGGGGCTGATCTAGCAAGGGGGGCAGCGCCAGGTTCTCAAGATACAACTGTGGATCCAGCAAGGGGGGGGGCCAGCCAGGTTCTCTAGATACAACCCCTGATCCAGTAAGGGGGGAGCTGGGGGCAGCTGGGGGCAGCCAGGTTCTCAAGATACAACCCTGGATCCTGCAAGGGGGGAGGGGGCAGCCAGATTATCAAGATTCAACTCCTGATCCAGTAAGGGGGGAGGGGGGCATCTAGGGATACAATTAGATACAGCAGGCATATTCTTTAGCTGCTCCTGCACAGGTGATGACAATTGGAAGATATATGTTCCACATGTGCTATAGTGAGGATCTTCCCCCATAACCATCCCCAACCCCTCCCCTCCTAACCCAACAACAATTGTCCATGGGGAGATTTTTACTGGAGTTTAATATGATTGGTTTATTCATAAAATCTTAATAAAAACTTACCATATGAAGGGAAAATATACATGTAAACTGTCACTTAAGTTCTCCCTTATGCTTGCTGCTCAAAAGTTTTCAGATAAAACATATGTAGGCATGATTCATCATGATTGATGAAATGTCAATGATCTTCAGCAATGTATGAGTTTTTCTTGATCTATTTTGTTACAGTTTGATTGATTGCTCAGAAATTTGTCATATGTTTGACACCATTTTATATTTTGTGTGATTTTTGGTCAGATATTCTTAAGATTTCCATGCAGCCTTTAATCCTAACCCTAACTGGCAGCCTTTTCTATTCTAATGGATCCATTCCTGCAGTGCTTCTCCATAGAACCAACTATTATTTTGTAATCTCTCCTATGTACCTAGACATTTGTCTCTCTAAAACCAAACCTAATGCAAGGATGTTTAAAATTTACAGATTATTCATTTTGAAAGTTAAATGTTCTTCTTGCACATTGATAAATATATGATGTAACAATTAAAAAGTTATATGCCATCACTTTGTAATACTGTGAATGATATTTATATTTTGATTGGATGCTTCAAAAATGTCTTATATTTTTTGGAAGGCATTATTAAAATTCCCATATTAAAAAAGGTAATTTTTAAAGTTGAATTTATCAGGATGAGTGGTTCAAAAAAATTTATACATGTTTTACAGTATCTGAACATTTTTATAATGCATTCCTGATGTCACAAAATGTTATTTATTGGAAGTTCTTTAAAACATACCATGTGTTTGGTTTTGCCTTAGATAGATTTTATTTGTACATTGTCACTATAGCTAGCTTATAGCTCCAGCTTAGCTTGTATTTTGATGAAGCTTTATCTCTCAGCTTTCCCTACAAATTCATTGGCAATTCCTTTATCATTCGGACCTGTTATCAGGATGTTTTCTTGCATTACAACCAGTCGTGAAACCAGTGTATCCCACAGATTACAATGTACGGGAATAAAATGAAAGCGCCAGCTTTTAAAAAAATATCGTTCTTGATGAAAAGGTCATGATCTACAAGGTGTTCATCGACTGGCTGTAATTTTCCTTCTCAATCTGCTTATACCTGTACTTGTGCACGTACTGCACTTTTTGCTGCAAATTATTGATCCTATATAAATTGAGCTTCAAAAATTAATCACCTTCAATTAAATGACTAATGTTAGTTGTAACCTTCCTGATACATGCACATCCTCAAACAGTAATAATTAAAGATTAATTCATAGATAATTCTTATTCTGTTATTTTGATAAATTTTTTTATTTTGCTGGTTTTTGGTTATTCTAATTTTTATTGCATGCTTTTAAAATTTTGTTTTAATGCAAATGAAATAATGCATGGAAATTGTTGCGTTAAGCTGTTTTCATTGTTGAAGCACAACTATTTATTCCAAATATATTAATTTCCCATTTTGATAATGCTATCATTTGGCATGCTATTATGGCAGACTATTTATTAAACCTGGGATATTGTGTTAACCTATCATGGCATCCTAGCTAAAATGCAATGTAGTAGTTCATGTGGGTGCTTACATTATTATATATAGTATATGTACTTTTCAATTCTTCATATAAATGAGCACTGATTTTGCAGTATTATGTTTTATCGTAGGAGAGAACTATGGAGAGGATCACCGACATTGAGCTGAGCAGTATCCAGACTGAGGACCCTCAGGCCAGGTCATTTTCAAACAATGCCAATTCTATACTGATACAGGTACAGTATATACATTTCCTGTATGAATTTCCTCATTAACTTTGATAATGTTCTCGATTTTCCATAGATTGAGATGTTAGGTGGTTTTTACTGTGCAAATGCCTCGTGTTTGATCTTTACATATTAAAATGAAAACAATTAATGCAGAAAGAACTAAATATGACACATTTAAAAGATGGGCCTGATAAGAAGGACCAAGATCAATTTTGATTTATTTAGTGTTCAAATATTTGAAAATATGTATAGATAAATAAAAAAGATGATTATGGCCCACATCATCTTCCATTAAAATTTCCAAGTATATGCCCTATATATATATATAGACCTATTTTATCTGAGTTTTCATCCTTGGGATACCAGAATATGCATATTCAGCATAACTGGCAGAGATCTAAGCCTCATGTCAGACAGATGATATTTTATAGATATTATGACAGATTGGTAACTTGTACATGTATATGTATGTCCATGTCAAGTGTTTTATTCTATAGCTTTATACATTGCCTGAATAGTCCAATCCTTGTTCTTACTGTCTATGCCGGTAATATTTTATTTCTCCAATCAAAGTCTTATGAATTTATTTAGCAACTGAACCAATTTTAACCAGATCTTTGGTATTGTAACTTAGTGATGTTGATTAAGATTTCGATGGAGCCTGTAGGGGACTTCAGATTTGTTAAATTTTGGCTATCAGTAAATTTGTTCTATCAGTAACAAACTAGCTGTCTTGTTTAGATAGCAATTCATGTTCTGCAATTGTTAGGAAAATCAGTGCAAGTTGACCTGCAAATCTGCAATGCATAAAACGGAAATTATCTTTGACAATTATTCAAAGTCGCAGGGACTTTTTGATCGAAACACTATTTTGACTTTTTGTTGGTATGACTTTTCTGTTTGCTATAACAGAAACATGAGTGACCTTGATTCATGTTAAATATAAGGGCTAAATTTTAAGAATGAAAAAAATAGCCATTGATTTTTGACATTTCCTGAGCACCTTGCTGAAATGAGAGGCTAAAAAACACACACACACACACACAAAAACAAAACACAATGACCTTGACCTATCTTCATTCAGGCCTACACTGATCATATACCAATTTCTGGCTGACATGAGTGATAAGTTTGCAAAATGAAAGATCACTTATAGACACATTGCTTCAGTATATGTAGACTATCAGATAGGACTTAACTAGTCTGTTTGTGTATTCAGCTTAAAAAACAAAGGTAGATACAGTTCAGAATTTGTCAATGGTGCCAATATGATGTTGCATTAATTATCATGTATCTTCAACTATGTAAATGCAATCCATATTATTTCGGGAAACTGCAGCAACACAAAAGTTAAACATACAGAGATTCAGATGTCAACAGCGCTTGTCATCATATATGGTTATTAGCCAAAAATGCAGTAGACACTACAATATAGGCTAGATGCACATTATTTTCCAAATGCTAGATTTGAAACCTTGCTGCAAATGGGACATTACCAATCACACAAAGTTCAACCATTTTCCCCATTTACCAATTCTCACTTTATTTGAGGATATTAATGTTTTCATTTATGTTCTAATTGAGACCTTTCATGAAACCAATTATTACATAAGGTTTGCTCCAAGCAGCAGCACATCATCTCGTTCTTCAAATCAATTAAGAACCTGCATGGAATCCTGATGGATTTTCTACCTGTTCTCGGTACTGCTACCCAATACCTTCAGCACGTGTACCATTCAGCAGCATGATAATAGCTTTTTGCCCACTGGGCTTGTATAACAACATGTATATATCACATATGAACTCAGGTGTATGTAATATGTAGAACTAGAACTTAGGTGAACATCATATGCAGAGATGTCCTGCATTTAGATTATGATTAAAGCTGTTTATATCAAGATGTGTTGTGATGACATCATCTTTGCCACCCCCTGTGGTATATTCAAGGATTGGTTTATTGTTGTTGCCTGAGGTTGCATACCTCAATTTACTAGGTATGATTAAACCGTTAAGACCTGTGTGTGACTTGAATTTCATTCCATGTGATCACAGTGTAGTAATGTATGGATATTATATCAGCTGAGATGAAGAAGAGTGCAGTGGTTTATGGGGTTAAACAATTATTAGAGTCCTTTAAAAAATAAACTAGGTAACAACATCAAAGAAAATCATAGAAGATTGTAGGTTAATTTAAACTACATACTTGTATATAATATGATAGTAATTATGGTCAATCATGATCCCCTTTTTCGGATGAGTAAATTTTTTTATAGCCTTAAAAAATTCGGCTCACGCCTATGGCGCTCGCATTATCAGTTTTAATTTATCTACAATATACTGTTTCTATATTTTCTCTGCAATTTCTGTCCTTCCCACTTCTAGTGATGATGTTATTCCATGTATTGACTTCATTACTTCAACATCTTTGGCCAAGTTAGATAATTGTGACATTTAAAACAACAATCACTTAGAAATGAAATAAAGAGAATAAAATTTAACCTTATGAAATTTCTTTAAATTTTAAAATCAATATCAAACACTTAGACGTATGTCATGCAATTATATTTCAACCTTATGAAAACCTGAAAGGAAAAACTTAATATGAAGTTTCTTTTAATTTGAAATTCAATATTGAACACTTAGAAATTAAATGAATTCGTTGAAATTTCAACCATTTATAAACTTATGTGAAATTTTTTTGTGGTTTGAAATTCAATGATCAACACTTAATGCTATAAAGGAAGTTATATTTGCCCCCGAATGTAAAATAGAGTTGTAAAATCTATATAAGTGAAATTCCTATGCTGCCTCGTGTCACCTGTCTGAATATGCTTCCTGTCTGGTATACAAAGTCTGACCTTTCCATGTGTTACTTGTAGGTGTACAAGTTCTGGCTACATTGATGTTAGACGACTGACATATATATCTAACCAGAACTCTACCAGTATAAATCTGTACAATATATTCCAGTGTTGGACAAAGAATGGGAACACGTTTACAATAGCACAGCCATGTTAATGTATTTATTATACAACTTAGTGTGAATGTTTGCACTAACTACAGTTTGATAAATGATTCATAATGTCTTTTTAATGGCATAGAAACAAGTTACATGCTATGGTTCATTCGTAATACATGTAATGTGGTTAGAAATATCAAAACAGATTGTATTATACACATGTGGTGACTTCATTTGTTAATGAAATGTTATATGGATGTTAAATATATATAAATTAAAAAAAAAGGTCACTTTCAAAAAAAGTTTATCTTTATAATCTATTGGGTAGTTTATTTATACAAAAGATACATCATTTGCAATTACAATGAGATGATATGTTTTATATCCATCCAAGAATTGAAGCAATGATAGACCAAATTAAACAACACAACGAAAAAAATGATTCAGATTGTATATGAGTTTAAGGTATAATTATGCAAATAATATTCAGCAATAATTTTGTGATATAATTATTATCCTACCAATATGAAATAAATCAGAAGTTGTTAACTTATTAGCAAAATGTACAATAAATTTATTATAACTTTAATAGTCATTAACAGGTTAAATATGTTTTAGCCATTGCTTTTGTCTTCTAGCTGTTTTACCTGGATCTAGTCATGCAAGGTATATGATGAGTGAATTATGATAATCATATGTAACAAAGACCTTGTGGAAATGACTCTTTGTCTGCTCTGGTTTCAAAGTCATATGATGTCATTTAGACATCTCGACATACAATTTAGCTGGCCTTAGGAAGTGTGATTGAAAAGTAGGGGGAATTGGGGGGATTTTGTTATCACTTCTATGTATTAGCAGGGTTCCAATATTTTGTTTACAAGCATCTGTGATGTGTATAATGTGGTCAAATGTTGTTTGTTTGTTTTTTGTTGTTTTTTTGTGGTGGGGGGGGGGGGGGGTTGATAATTTGACATAAATGTCATTGTCACTCTTTGACTATTTTGCACATTTTTGATCTTTTGATACAAGTTTTGAATTTAAGATTTTTTCCATATCTACATTGCATTTTATCATGTTATCAGTCAATACATGAACAGTCATGATGATGTAATTAAGAAGTTGGACTTTGAGTAAAGTAAATTATATTGAAAGCTGGAGATCAAGGCTTTTATTATTCATGAAGTATTTAAATTACATTAAAAATATAAAAAATACAGAATGTTAAATTTTAAACCAGTTACCAAAATATTGTTCACAAATAAGGCCTTCCCAAACTTTAGAACTATGATTTTGCACTAGGGGTGGGGGATTATTTGAGTAAAAATATAGTAATAGAATTAACATTTTCCTTGCTGAGTTATCATAACCTTTAATTGCAATGAAGTTAAGGAAGTATCGGTATATGTTGTTGTCTAGGTAAAAGTTTGCCCACTTCACATATACAAAGGCTTGTAGGAATAAAACACCTCCCTCTCTCAACCTATTTATATATAAACTAAGTACACATGAGCAGTGTCTATAATATAAGGTAGCTGTGCATTTGTGATTTAATATTTACTTCACTGAAGTTCTAGACCTATTTGTTTTCATTCCAGGAAGATGACATTGAGACGCCTTATGGAAATCTGCATGTGGCCATACAAGGTGACAGGTCTAAAATGGCAATCATCACTTTCCACGATATTGGCCTCAACCGTAAGTTCACTGCTCTTGTCAGGATCACTGGCTATACCTTTGTCTAAAACTGACAGCACAATCTAATTGTAAGCTCTCATTATAGTGTATATAACTCTTGTAAATGTTTTCATAAGCAATGTGTAATTTTAATACAAAGGATACATGCTGTCAAATTATGGAATTAGATTTGTAGAATTTGATGTAACATGGCAGTTCCACAACAGGTATGTATGCATTAATGACTAGGTTTGATCATAGTACAGGTACTAGTGCTGTATTCAGCCTAATATGTACTCCTGCCCCTATCAACACACATCCACCTTTTTTCAGGAAAAGACAGTATGTGTGCAAATTGAAACATATATTAATAATGTAACTTCCCTACCTCACTGATCTGCCTGTATAAGTTTTAATCTTTTAACCAAAGACTGGATTGGTTTTCTCCACAGTATATGGAATAGGGTACTTATTAGTCCG
This sequence comes from Pecten maximus, assembly GCF_902652985.1. Lineage (NCBI taxonomy): Eukaryota > Metazoa > Mollusca > Bivalvia > Pectinida > Pectinidae > Pecten > Pecten maximus. Next base: position 32,132,656 of record NC_047025.1, read on the forward strand.
GGGATCCATCTGTCAGTCCGTCAGTACGTCAGTCCTCCCGTCCAGTTTTGGTTAAAGTTTTATAATGGCACACCATTCACTTAATAATGGTATTAGGATGCTGATTCTTTGCATAGAAGTTCTTTGGGTGTGTGGCATTACTTTTGTATGGTTAAAAGTGAAAAAATTATTTTCATTTTTTGAAATTTTTGCCATATTATGAACTTAACTTTTTTCTCTGTATTCTTCAGGTTAAAGTTTTGGTTAAAGTTTTATAATGGCACACCATTCACTTAATAATGGTATAAGGATGCTGATTCTTTGCATAGAGGTTCTTTGGGTGTGTGGCATTACTTTTGTACAGTTGAAAATGAAAAAATTATTTTCATTTTTTGATTTTTTTTCTATAATATGGACTTAACTGTTTTCTCTGTATTGAATGCTTCACTGATGCGAGATTCTTTTGGAATAAAATCAGTGTACTACTATGCTGTGCTATGCAGAATTATGTTTATATTTCAATCCAAGGCTGTTATTACACATTTCAATTTAAATTCACTTTAGATTATTTTACTCTGTAGAGTAGACATACCAAAAGAATACCTGAATATCTTTTATGGGCAGGAAACATTGTTTATTCACCCCAATAGAGTTGAATTTACACATTGTTTGGAATGAACTTATTTTCATAAAATGATCATATTTCAGTTGTGGCTAAACTTGTTTTACTCAAATTTGGCTAAAGTTTTGACTTGGGGGCACCGGTAGGGGACATGTACTGGTTTAGCAATTCTCACAGAATGCTTGTTTATTTTAATATTTGACCCATATGTTTGGTAATGAATTGTTTCAGATGTGACAAACTTTCAAGGGTTCTTCAGTTACCAAGACATGCAGCCAATCCTTCGACATTTCTGTGTTTATCATGTGAACGCCCCTGGCCAGGAGGAGAGTGCCCTTCACTTGAGACCAGAGTTAGTACCTATATAGATTCATACCTATACATTATAGTTACACCCTTACAACAGACACACCAACTATAGGCCTGTCCCCCAAAAAAATGTTCTAGCACTGGCCTCTTTTTCTCAAAAAAAAGAAAAAAAAGTTTTCATTAAAAACAAATCCAATCTCTTAGGTTTATTTAATAATTAAATTAGTTTTTCTTGTCAGAAGTATTTTTGAAATATTCAGAAGTATATTTATTTGTATATAAGGACAAAACATGAATTAATAAGATTTTTAAAAACACACGATACATGGATTAGCAATGAATTGTCAAGTCTGTTAAGAATTTTTCTTTTGAGAAATTGATACCTTTTACAGGTGGATAAACCCATGATCCATTCCCCCTAAATACACCTTTATGTACTGTTCTGCATGTATGTGTTTAGGTACTCAGGAAAAATAAGTGGCTTGCTCATGATCAAATTGCACACAGCCAAATGAGCTTCAGCCTGTGGTGAAATTCATCTCAGTTTTCCATATGTAACCATATTGTTGAAAAGAAAATTCTTCAAAGCAATTGATCCAATAAATTTCAATTTCTGCAAATTAAAAAAAAAACAATTCCTGCATGAAATACCAATCTTGATGTCAGCAATGCAGTCCTTGGAAAAAGAATAGACTGTTTGTAATCAAATTTCAAAGAACAAAATTATGAGAAGTTGGATTGATATCTCAAGAAAACTTGTTGAAGTTAAAATAAGATAACACATTTAAAAGAAAGTTAAGTTAAAAGAAGGAGAAAAAAACCCAACATTATTGTGAAGCTGAATTGAATAGTCTTTAAGATGACATTAAATAAATGTACCTCTATTCTGTCGAAATTTTACCACAGTATACATGTGGGGCACATGGCCTGCATACTAATTACTGTACTTCTGTGTAAACATGCATTCAGATCTACTGACTAATGCCTGTTAATTGCTGAATAATTGTATAACATTATTGTTGCATATTTTGATGTAGCTATACATGTTGGAGATATAGAAATATTGTTTGTTTTTGGCATGTTCCCTTAGATTATAGTGGTAGTGGTTACAGATAATCATTGAAACTTTACGAAATATCAAAATGTTGACAAAAACATGTACTTCTCTCTGGTTTGAAGGTGTAGAATATTTTTCAGTGATTAAGGATTTGGTGGTGGCAGGAATATGTCTTTTGAACTAAGAGAAATGGTTTAGTGAATGCAGATTAGTAACTTGATACTTGAAACAGAATTATAAAAAAATGCATGGTAAAAATTAGTTTTTTAATGAATATGATGTTGCACACATGTTATCTAGCCTTTGAGTTTATTTTTTGTTTTTATGGAAATTACTTAATCCAATGTTTCCTTATCTTTTCTATTCGTCATTTGCATACTTATTCTAAAATATTTAAGGGACAATCTAATCAATCAATGAAACTTAATAATTGATAATGAGAAAACATTGCAGTTGAATTCTACTATGGTAAATCTTATGTTTAGAGAAACCAGTTAAATTACACTTTAGGCTAGTATATATATAGATGCACTTGAAGTCCAAATCTACTATAAGGTGTACTTGTGCTATCAAGAACAAGGAGTTTGATTTCACATATCGATAAGCATTGTTGTTAGAACTTTTGATATGTATAACAAACAAAAACCATTGTATAATGCTTCATTAATCTATGAGATATTAAGTGTTTTGTGACAGTAAAAAAAGGTTTTACAGAGTATGTATATGATATGATTAAGTTCAACATTTATACTTAGAGAATAAAACAATACTGTTAAAAGTTCTTGATTTTATGATAAAATTGTTAACAAAAAATGCGAAGGAATCTCAGATTTTTGCCAATATCTTGGCACAAATGTTCATAAGGAGTATTGTTTGTCAAGTTTTGGACATCTTAATGTATACCTCCTTCTGACTCTTTAATTTTGAACACTAAGTTTAGGCATGAATTATCAATAGAACTTTTTTATTGTTGATGATGTTAAAAAGCGTGCTTGTCCAGCATAAAAAGCATCTCTTTTCTTAGGTTGGAAATTATTTAAAATCACTCCCTTTTAAATTCTAAAAAGTTAGCAAATGTATATCTCTGATATACCAGTATAGGATTTTCTGAAAAGCTTATAAAAATCCATTTTCAAGAAATTGTCCCTCTAATATTTTTGAACAATAGAACAATATCAGTATTATATATAATTTAATGCACAAACTTCTTTTCACAGCTGATAAAATCTGTCAGAGGCTAGATATTCCTGTGTGTTGAAGTTGCATGTGGTTTAGATATATAATTTTATATAAGAAAATTAATGTTTTGTCTTAGTTATATGTCTATTTACATGATTATTATTTGAAGAAAACTGCATTTGTATGTAATATAGTTTTTATCAGTTAAATGATACCTCAAATTATCCAATTAAAACATAATGCAATGTATGCTTATGAATTGTTTTGTCGCTATTTAGGCATGATGCCCTAGGTAATCCCGACTCACTTGGTAAAAGGTATGTAACAAAGTAACACAAATGTAGGCACCTAACTCTTCCTGCTTGTCTCCCTTCCCTCATCTCTTACACAATGTATAAACCAATTCTAATGTGTTAAGATTTTCATTTTTCAGCCTAATTTTCTCCTTTTCTCCCAGATTTAGCATTGTTGGAGTTGTTCACTATCTATAAAACACTTTATTTCCAAAACAGACTAAAAAACAACAAACTTGGATGTTTATTTACAGAAATACTGTGTTTATTACTATGCAAATAAAATATTATCAACAAAAATACAAGTACCCTGGGTACACTGTTGATGTTTCAGTTATACATTCACAACAAAATGGCATTTTTCCCTCCAAGTGTGTGTCTGTCCATCCATTCATCTGTCCAATTAAACATGTCAGTACGATTAAGGACAGTCAATCTTGACATCAATTCACATCAAAGATACGGGAGTCAAGGTCAAAGGTCAAGATCATTAAGGGTAAACAACAAAATCAGTTGTGTGTATAGCATTCCTGCACAATTCTGAAAAGACCAAAGGAAGAAGAAAAAAAATATGTCTTAAACTAAAAACACTGAATGAATGGCTTAAATTAGTTGAAACAAAGACCTTAAATGGTAGCAACATCAAGGTTATGTACTGCTTGGGGTTCCTTTGTTTGAACTTAACATATTCTATATAAATATGATTCAGCAAGTTAATGTGGCCCATATCATAAGATATATTAGCAAGCGCATTTCATAAAATGAAGACTTGAATGTTGACTTTTTTTGTCCTGTAGACTAGTTGTGTGTTGCATTCACTTTGCTGCAATATAGCTAACCAGTAATGTTTGCATGCTATTTCTAGTGTGTTATATATTAGAACAAAAAGGATTCATTCTTTTCTACACAGAATTAGTATCTATTTAGATATTGCAGGTCACTTTACAAGAGTTCTCTTCTAGTGCAAGCGTTGAAATACAAATTAAACAATGCTTCATTGAGTACAAGTATATACTGATATTTGATACGGAGGTTTTGTTGGAATCTTGGCTGTAGTTTGTATGTGAACTTGCTTCTCAATATGAACTGAATCAGATACCATTTGACATGAATTAAAGTCTGAGTGCAAGCGGTGAAATAAAATACATGATGTTTCGGTAATGTGTATACAGGCATTTGAAATGGAGGTTTTGTTTGAATCTTGGCTGAAGTTAAGGTTAAGGGCAGATATTAAATGTTTAATTAAATTTATTTTAGGATTAAGCTACTTCACATGCAGGTTACTTAGGATTTCATAAGAGTAAAAAAGAAAAAGAAATATTATATAGTTAACTTGATTTTGGAGTTGACTATTTAGAGGCACTGGGGTCTAGTGGTAGGAAACCAGGCGGGCGATCAAAGAATGGTCAGTTTGAGTCTCAGCATGGGGTAAGCTGTAAGTGTTCATGTGCGTACACATGATATAGGGGCAGTGATGGAAATATTGTGGACAAGTGTTAGTGCATAATTTCAGTTTGGGCTGTATACACTCCTCGGAGTTAAGATGATTACTGGAAGCTAAAGGCTCGATAACTATGAATTATAATTTGTTAACCACTTTGAGATGGTTTGGTTTAGTTTGTGTTGTTTAACATCCTATCAACAGCTAAGGTTGTTTACGGACGGCCTCCCCTGTGTGTGTGATGAATGCTTGTGGTGAATTAATGTGTATGTATTTTTGGAGGCGGCTGATCATGAGTTATCATGATAAGGCAGCATATAATGACTTAGATTATTACTATTTATTTAGATAATCTGCTCATGTTTACTTTATATATTAATTCTTTGACCAGGCTTGATCAGCAGTAAATTTTCAAAAAAGTTTTTTCTGTTTTTTAAGAAACAGAATAATTTTGATGAGGACTGATAAAGGGAGATAACCCAAAAACTGTATGAGAATCATTTCATTTCATACTTTAAGTTTGAAATTGTGAGGTTACACAATCGTATTTATTGATCTTTCTAGACTTAAGTTGTATCTATTACCATGTTTGAAGTTTGTACTCCATGACATTGTCGCTTTATGCAGTTAATATATCTCAGCTGTATTGTCTTTCAAGATAGATTATTTTGTTATCATAAAATACTCTTTTTCTATTTGCATCTTTTGGGAGGAAATCCCATTGGAAGTGTATTTAAAAATAGCCATTGTTTAATAATTATTGAATAAGTTACCGTTAAAATAAAATTGTTCTTTTGTTTTGATGATAATTTTAAGTGTTAGTACATTCAATTTCATCTCTATTAAACTTCTTAACTTGACGCTGAAGTCTAGTAGAAAGATTGCCAACTCTAGTATCTGTGTTTTGAATAACTTGATGTGTACTGAACAGTTATTTTGTATTTAAGGTTTGTGTACCCTTCCATGGATGAATTGGCCCACTCCATTCAGAATGTCGTGGATAACTATGGGTATGTAAATATGAATTATACTCCAGTAGTGTACAGACATACAAAACAATCTATATCTACTGATATCTGAACATACTAAGTCTCCGAGAAAATGCTAGAGTACATCAATTTCTCAGCTTGGTTTTTGCAGGTCATGATCAAGTTTAAGTTCAGGGGCCGGTTGTTCGAATGTTCATTAAATTAAACCAACATTAAAGTATCATTAAGCCTTAATGATTCATTGTTAATATTATCAAATTTCAGTTCTTATTGTACTAGGATTAATTGCATCAAGCATTTATTTGTAATTTGTGGTCATACCTGACTCTAATTGTTGATGAGCCATAAAACAATGCTAAATCAAAGTCAAATTCTTTGTATTTCCAGAGAATTTTACTGTTTTGTATTGTACTGAAGTTAATTAACATCTACTTGAATTTCAGCCTTGCAAGGTTCATTGGATTTGGTATGGGAACGGGTAGCAACATTCTTTCCAGATATGCAGTAAGTCCTCTTAAAGTATCTTACAAAAAATTTTTTTTGGAGCACACATGCATGTATGTAAAATGGAGGAAATTCTGCTGATTTTCCTCCTGATTTCCATTGAAGAAATAAATAGTAAACAAAATTGAAGTTGTAAGTTGAATCGTGATTGCTGAAGTTTTACATGTAAATTTAACAGAATTGTTGTTGAGTTGATGAAAGTTGAAAAGTTTTGGGATACTTTGCAATGGAAGACTGGAAATTGTCAGCAGTAATTATAACATAATTCATATTTATATATATCATTTTATTATATTGCTAGCAACTATTCTTTCTATTAAAGTTGCGCCATCCAGAAACTGTGGACTCATTGGTGCTGATCAACCCTACATGTGGGAAGTCTGGCTGGGTCGAGTGGGGATACCAGAAGGTAGTATTCCTATGTAATTCTGGTTTATTGAGTGGGGATATCATAAGGTATCCCATTGAAAGTCTGACTAGGTTGAGTGGGGATATCATAGGTATCCCAGTGAAAGTCTGACTAGGTTGAGTGGTGATATCATAGGTATCCCAGTGAAAGTCTGACTAGGTTGAGTGGGGATATCGTAAGGTATCCCATTGAAAGTCTGACTAGGTTGAGTGGGGATATCATAAGGTATCCCATTGAAAGTCTGACTAGGTTGAGTGGGGATATCGTAAGGTATCCCATTGAAAGTCTGACTAGGTTGAGTGGGGATATCGTAAGGTATCCCATTGAAAGTCTGACTAGGTTGAGTGGGGATATCATAAGTAATATTCCAATTAATTCTGGTAGGTTGAGTTGGGATATCCCATTGGAAGTGTGGCTGGGTGGAGTGGGAATATCAGAAGATAATATTCCTTTGAAAGTCTGGCAAGGTCAAGTGGGGATATCGAAAGTTAATATTCTGTTGAAAGTGTGGCGGGGTCATGTGGAGATATAACGGAAGGCAATATTACATTGAAAGTCTGGCTTAGTTGAGTGGGAATATCAGAAGATGATATTCCATTGAAAGTCTGACTGGGATGAGTGGGGATATCAAAAGTAAATATGTTATTGAAAGTCTGGCTGGATCGAGTGGGGATATCGGAAGGTAATGTTCCGATGAAACTCTGGCTTAGTTGAGTGGGGATTTCAGAGGATAATATTCCATTGAAAGTCAGTCTGATCAAGTCTTCAATAAAAAGATTAAACACACACTCTTGAGTTTAGGTATGTAATACCATCAATATTGTGTGTTTCAGATGAACTCCTGGTACCTGTGGAGCGGCCAGATGACCAACTTCACTGAGGAGTATCTTCTATGGCACTGGTTTGGTTCGGTATGTATAGAATCATGAAAAGAACTAGCAGCTTAATTTGCTTTAGAAAAAACATCATTTTATGTGAAAATTGATTTCTTACCAATCCAGTTATAATACTGACTGCACATTCGGGCCCTGATAGCATTGTTCTACCTAACCTCAGGTGAAGATCTGAGGTGAGAGGTATGACGCTCCCTACCTATGGTTGTTTTGGTTTCTCCGAAAGCTGAGAAACAGAATGAACTGTACTGTTGTGTCCTTGCACAAGGTGCTTTACTCAAATTTATCTCTGTTTGGCTTGCGATAGGATTTAATTGGGTTTGGATTGATTGTATATTTTAAAGTCAGTTTAGACCTTGACCATCAATTGATATATATTCAGGTGTATTAAATGAGAGATATTTACGATTTCGTTAGTTTTCTAATAATGATATTACATTTGGAGAATGCAAGTTCTAAGTTATCAACTACATCAATTGAAGTTCAAATTATATGTGTGGTTTGTTATAAATGTAGTTTTGTGTTCTTGGATTTTAGAAAACCCGATGGACAAACACCGACTTGGTGCAGGTGTTCAGACAGTACATCAAGACCATCAACCCACAGAATCTGTCTCTCATTATTGAGTCCTATCTCAAGTAGGTTGATAGTCCAGATAGTTTACAATTTCAAATTTCACTATTGCAGTAAATACAAAATTTAAGAATTCAAGAAAATTTTATGAACATTACCAGGTAGTTGTATCTACATTTCAAATCAATAATTGATATCCAGAGAACTTTATTCAATCTTATATCAGGTGCCTTAGGTTTGTTAGCATTATTACTTGATTTGATTTAGCTGATGGAACGGCTATAAAAAATACAGCAATTTTTTTTAAAATCCCTTAAGATTAGTTTGTAAGTCAGTTATCAGCCGTTTTCCTGAGGCAGTTGCAGATATTGCTTAAACTGGGGTAAAAATAATGAAGATTAGTTTGGTATTTCATTCTGTATGTCAATGGTGGGAAACAAATCAGATTAAAGTAGGACATTTTGAAAGCCGAACTGAATACCATTTGTATTTAAATTTGGCAGTTGACTCAAAATGAAGGAAAGTAAAAAATGATCATTATGTTAATCTAAAAGTAGTGATGGGGGATCATTTTGAAATTCTTGGTAGATTTTCACAATTTCTCATCAATACAAGGTAGATTTTTTTTTGAAGTAAAAGCATTTCTTTTCCTAGCCCTTCTGTGTTACTTATCTCTAACAAAATTATGATAACTATCAAATCTGATCTTGTTGGTTTATTTGTAAGGATTTTGATAGTGAAAATGTTTTATGTTAGTAAGGATTTTGATAGTGAAAATGTTTTATGTTAGCAAGGATTAAAGCCAGTTTATATGTACAGTTAAAGGGGGAAATGATTCATTTATTTGTAAGTTGAATTGTTTAGTTTGATGCTGTACTGTTTAAGTCGAATGTTTGACATCTTTCAGACGGACAGATCTTGGCATCATTAGGGAACTTGACCAGATGAAGAGGTCTGGGACCAATACCCTCAAGTAAGGATTATTAAAAGTTGTAGGATTTTGACCCATTTATATCAGAATACAAGGTGTTTCAGTAATTGTAGTATTGAAGGTATATATACTGTAAATGGTGAAAGCTAATATTTGTGTGCTGTAAATCATAAATGTATGTGTGTTATAAAGGTTAAAGTGCACTATACATGATGCTTTGTGTGCTTGAAATGATGTTGTGTATGCCATTAATAATGAAGTGTGATGTAAGTGATGTCAGAATGTTTGCGTAATGTAAATGATATTATATTAATTATTTAAATGGTGAAAATTTACCTTTAAATTAATTATTTGTGACATGTTAACTTTAATATTTGGTGTTACTCACAGGTGCAGAACAATGTTGTTGGTCGGAGATGATTCTCCTCACATAGATGATGTCATCAGTATGAACAGCAGAATGGACCCACAGGAAACAGATTTTTTCAAGGTAAGACAGTGACCTAATCAAGATGTTGTTTAATCACTAAGGAACATCTTGAGGAGATATTCTTTTGACCCTGATATTTTGCAAAATTTCAAAAACGATGTTGTAACATTTCTTCACTATTAAGGTAACTTTTTCGAGTTCTGAACATTTCTTACTTGAAAATAAGAAATATTCTGATAACAAAACATATGGTTCTAAATACATTCTTAAGAAATATTGAACATGTAAAGTAACTCTAGAGATTTTAAGTAAATTTATCTTTAAATTTGAGTGGCAATGTTTCAACTTTCTGAGTAGTGCAGTGTGGGCATATTGGGCATTTAGTTTCAATTACTGTTTGCATTCTGCTTGTCTGGTAGATAGGAAAACTTTAATTTGGTAACATTTGTGAGAACTGGTTGGGATATTTTAAGTGTGATAAAGCTATAGAGAATTTGTTTCGTTTCACAGCTTGAAATTTTCCTGTTTCAAAGTTAGTATTTTTTTTGCCTATTGCACAAAAATGTATTGTTTGTTAAAACAGATCTCTGACTGTGGAGGGATGCCACTAGAGGAACAGCCAGGCAAAGTGTGTGAGGCATTTCGCCTTTTCCTGCAGGGAATGGGATATGGTAAGTATTTAGGTGCCATGTTTACCTTGTTAGCATCCTACAATGAATACAGAATGATGTGTTCCCAGGAGTCAGCAGTATTGGATATTGTATATCAACCTGAGTAGGACTTGTTGTTAGTACTTTGTCTCACACTATTTAGATATCTATATATATTTGATTCAAGCACATTATTGTGGATATAGCAACACTGGTAAAATTTATATTTAGATTTCTTAATCATATTTGTTCATTATTTACATATAATCAATGCGTGATCCTGCATATTTATATCTTTTGTTATATATATAGTTATTTTTCTGCAAATTAACATACAGATGTGAAATTTCATCATAATTCTACTTTATCTTAGAGATACAAATTTACTTTTAACTAAAATGTGTATACTGTATAAATATATTCATGCTTCTTAATATTTGTGTCAATAATAATAGGTACTGTTGTACTTTAATCTGTAGTGTAGTTGTGAAAATTTCACACACATACATAGTCGTATTAATACACACATACCCATTTAGATATGTCCTCGATAGTAATAAAGAGACAGATACAATGAATTCATTATATTGATGTAAAACCTGTAGAATAAAAAAAAGATTATTAATTACAGAAACTACTACTATGCTTAGATACAGAAATATTTCTACATTCAGTACTACTGCAGCATTATAAATAATTGTTCATATCCTTTAGAGATAATCAACACACATTTTGTTTCCATACATAAATTAAACATTTAAAATACATATATACAAACATGTTACTTTTTGTGGGATAATTATTCTAACATTATTGTTTTCTGTTTCCACCATGGCCGCCTCATCATAACTTTTATCCTATAAACCCTATTTTCATCCTTCTGTACTTGTAACATTCTCTCCTTAAACTGTTTCTTCTGTCCTCTTTTAAGTTCCCATGAATGGCATTTTGTAAGTACAGGGGGGATTTAAAAATTGCATGCTGTATTGTAATTAAAGTATTTGATATTAAATATTTTTAGCTGTGTGCAAAATATTTTACTATAATATTTTTGTCTATGTTATCCAGTGATTCAAGTTTTTTCCCCTGCAAAATTATTTTTATAATATTTTCTCCACATTTTGTAATGCATTTTGTTTGATGATTTGAAGTACAATGTAGTTTGTTTTGCTTATTGAAGTATAAATACTAGCTTTATATATGATAATTGATATTAAGTGAAATAAAGCACAAGGTACCTACATGTAGGTTTGATGACAAATCTTCAATGAATATATTCTTTCATTTTGTATGCTTCATCCCATTTTCGCTTGTATGATAATGGATTTATAATGTAAAATGTACCTGTGTATATGTTTTTGCCAAAAAGGACAGATGCTTACAAACATGGTACTTCATAATAAAACATTTTCTGTGCACATTCTGTGTTTAAAATATAGTTACATTACATAGGTACAGAACAGGTATTTAGTTTTCAGATATGAATATTTCATAGGCTGATGGCACTTACAAACTTTTATATCCTCTTTCGGTTCATTTCAATGGTATTAGTGGGACATATTGGGAATAGACATCATAGTTGCTTCTATTATCACCATTGGTTTGTTTTATTGTGCTTCATGATCAGTTTCATTCACTTAACATCAAATTTATTTATTTCTAATGCTCTTTTTCAAAACTCATTGTTAAAACATATTAACATATTACACTTAGATGTGTTCTTTTTTATTCATTTAAGGACAATTTAGAAGTCAATTCTGTGAAATTAATATTCAGAATTAGTGAATTACATTTATTTAAATACTGTACAGAAGTCAGAAAGAATAAATACAAAGTAATTCTATAATTATTCAAAAGATGTACATGTACGACACATTGTCATATATTACCCTGTCAGTTGGATAATATCAATTATACTTAGCTGTATTCTCACCTTTATTATATGTTATTATGACGTTATGACTACTGTATAGCATTTTTATTGCATTTTTGCCAGTGAAATATAGAAATTTATCAAACTAATAAAACTTATATATTTCACTGCACTGATATAAGCAGTGAAAATATAAGATTTTGCAGTGAAAATGTAAGTTTGCATTGAAAATATAAGTTTTCCATTTTTGACCAATCACAGCGGACCTTTGTATTCACCTCGTTGAAAGCTTGCCGATTTTTCAGTTTATGAAATGCAATAAAAAGAAAATTGAACGATTTCCCGTTAAATATAACATATTTCACTCGTATGACAGAATGTATTTCGATATTTTTCACTCGTGCTTCGCACTCGTGAAAATATCGATATTCTGTCATACTCATGAAATATATGTTATATTAAACAGGAAATCATTCAATATCCTCTATATATTTCGCAGGGTTTTATTTTCACTACATTCAAATATCCACTTAAATTCGTGAATTTTGAACACCACAGTGAAATATTTTAGCACATCACTGATGTTACAGAGAAGTGTCATTAGTACATGTACTTGATGAACATATAACTCAACAATGTTACATAAATCTTATCTAAAAGTACATTTTGATCAATTCAAAAATATAAGTGGGGTTATGAAACATGTTCCTACAATGGATAAATACATGAATATGTAAAAAAATATATCAATATGCAAGTGATCCACAAAATACCAGAAATTAACTATAGTGAACTGCAAAATCAGTGAAATCAGAAACTAGTGAACCTGCATGATAATGTTCCTTAAACAAAAACACAAACTATTGACCCAGCAAATTTAAAGTGTTATACAGTATTTTAAAATACAGATTAAAGCATTGACAAAAACATTTAAAGCTGAAGATAGAAAAAGAAAGGTACAGAAGTACAGAACCTTATGGGAGAGAACTCTATTGAGATTGTATAATTTCATTGTTATTTTTCCTTAAAGATTATATAAGTAATTCTATGGGGGTTTGTTTGTGAAGTATTTGTATTGTCATTAAATGTAATATTTAAAACCAAATCAACAAGCTGTTGAGATTTATGCATATTCAAATATCTACCATTTTCTATTTTCAGTCCCGTCACTAAACCGGTTGCCCAGACAAAATCACGTCGCCAACAATAACCCTCAGAAGCTGGTCAGTGCAACAGACTTCACAAACGTCACACCGGTCTGTTGACCTAGCCTACTTAACACTGACATTTCTCAAGCCTTCTTAGAGACCAAGCCAGGAGAGGAGAGATGCATTCTTTATCTGCTCCTGTCATTTCAACTCAAGTGAAGTTACATCTTATGTTTATTTAGAGATATCATGCTAATCCTGAGCAGCTGATGTAGAATATTCAAAGAATAGTGAACAAAAGTCTATCAGTGAATGAATTAATGTATTCATACCACAGTACAACTTCGTACAGGAAAGTTAAAGCAATGCATTTAATTTGAAGACATCAGCAATACTGTAGAAAAGTTGCAATTATCTAGTTCTCTTACTATACTGGCACAATTATAGAAGATCAAAGATTTTGCACCATTACAAAAGTGATATAAGGCATATAAGGCAAGAAAAAAGATGCACTACATTTATATTGTGAAAGTTTGATGTCTGTGATTTTTTTTATAAAAGAAAATTTTCATATGCACAACATCTTTTTGTGATAACATTGTTTCACCATCAATGAGACTGGATGTATGTTGTAGTTTAGGGACTCAGATTCATCTTGCAATTTGTAGTAATAATGATGTGTTTTAAATATAGAAAGAAAAGAAAACCATTCCATGAGAGATGAATGCAGGTACATTGTGATTTACAGTTAAAAAACCTTATTTGCTTTTTCCTGTATTCGTGTTGATGTGCTGTCAAAATCGTGTTTGCAATAGTGATTTAATGAGGGTCGGACTTACAACTAATGCTAAGCATCTACATGGTTCATCACAGTAATAGAATAGATCATCCTGATTTATGAGGCTTCACTTTACACAGACTACTTACTATTCATAATCATATCTGGTTAAGACTTCTTCTGAACTTACTTCCAATATTAATAGGTGATGAATATCAAAACACTTTCTTCATATTGCCACAAGAATCAATGTTTTCTTCCGTATAGGAAAATATTTTGAATGTGGAGATGCAATTTTATTCTTGTGAAGAAATCTAAAGGAAAAAGTTATATGCATCCTTTAATTGAAAGGGTTATATATTAAGATTTTGCCCGAGTAAGATATGCAGCTGAGGACAACGATCATCCTGGACAGTTGTTTTATGGAGTTCTTTGTGTAAAGCAATGATGTGTGGAACATGTACACATTGCACGATATAAATTTAAACATTTAACACAGTTGTTCATCATATTTATATATTCAGAATCATAATTTAAGAAGTTGATGATCTCGAGCAAGTGCTATGACAGTTATTTGTTCCACTTTTACCATAATCATTGTACATTTTAAGGTAATCTCCAAATATGTCCCATTATGCATGGTCCTTACATTAATTTGCTAAAAGAATTTCAAATATGTATTACTTTATAAAAGTGCAGACTTCTTTACAAAAGTCAGGACAGGGCATTTTGAAATGCTACATATGCATTGTAATTTACAAATATCAGCTGCTATAGAAATCTTAAATTTGAATGAGAAGTGTAATAATTTTATCTATGATACAAGTTTAGTCTGTTTGTTTAATGATTGTATTTATACAAAACAGTCAGTCAATTGTATTTGGTATGATTAGGAATGGTAGATAATTTATTAATTTCCAATGAAATATTCATGACATGTATTATGTATATGATTTGTATAACTACTGCATATGTTCTGATTTTAAATGCTATCAAAATGTTTAAATGGAATTTTGTAAATATTTATTATGTTACAATAGTTGTTAGTGATTCAAATGATATTTTGCTATTTGTTTGAAATGAATTATAATGAGTTGAGTGTGAAGTTATGCATGTGTATGTGTGTAGGGTGAACCTTGCATTCCAAACTTTTTCCAATTTTGCATTCTAGTTTAAGTTATGTTCATGTTTTTGAAGTAAATTATTTTGAAACGTTTTTGAAATAGAAAATGTAGGTGTTAAAAGATTAAATTTATCTTCTGACAACAGATTTTTCAAGTAATGAAGTAATGCGGCTTACCTATTGGTTGAATAAGTTGTCACTTAAAAAGAATACCGGAATTACTTAAGAAATTTAAAGTTTAATATCAAGGATAATGCTAGCAAGATTCAACAAAACAATGACCCATTGACAAACAGGTGCAATGAATTTACCTATGATGTGTCATGATTCTGAATTCCAATTGACAGTGCGTGTGATTCATTTTGTTGGGTTTTTCATAATTCTCAATTACCGTGAGTATTTCTTGAAAATAATTGAATTCCTTGCATAATCTCAAAAACCCATGTCCTGTGCATTTTCAGCTTCATTGCCGTGTTGTTTATACCCCAGAAAATATTGACTGTAAATTGAAAGATGTTTTGTCTTTTATACCCAATATTTGTATCAAAAAGTCAATTTTATAGTACATCTTTCACATTATGTGGACAATAGTGTTTTTTTATCACGTGATCCATTTGCTTCATTGGAATTCTGTGTCGCTACTTGTTCCGTTTTGTGAATTCTAAAAATTGCCAATAAAGTCATACACCATGATTGCCTGCTTTCAGTGGTGTGTTGTAGAAAATCTTGGGCGTCCTGACTATCCATTCTATTTAGAGAAACATTTAAATTTTGGTAATATGAGCATCTACTTTTTTTCATGACTAAAGCCAATGTTCTTACAAAACTGTTATGACCTATTTCAATATATTTTGTCTTAAAGAACCTGGTTATTTTTAAAATGCAAATTCGAGAAATAAACATATTTTTGTACCATTCTTTATGGAAAGATTACACATAAAAGGCACATGTGAATACGGCCTTTAAATAGGAATTAAAAGATGATTTTTTTTGTTTTAAGTAAAATAATGAAATATTTTCTCTGCGTTCTGCATTATATATGCCTACTCTTCATGTCAGGTCGGGGAAAACAGTATATTTGGACAGTCACATGACGTAAATCATACCAATAATGCATAATAAAATGTTCCAGCTTCAACAAATTGCAGGAATAAAGAACGTGCACGTGCACCATGTTACTACCTATTTACTATACACAAAGTGCTTTTATTTTGCAATTTGGGGAGAAAGTCCCGCCGGACGCCGTTTTAATCGAGAGGTCGGACATCAAATTGACTTCTCTTAGCTTTCTTTTCGGTTTTTCTCTTCACAAATTTGTATTAACGCAAAGTTCATACCTTAGACAATCCAGAAAAATTAGAGATCATTTGTTTCGCAGGAGCAAAGATTGAGCATAAATACACGGGCATCCAACTTCAAGACAGTCGTAGCCTTGGAATTCAACCCATGGCGGAATGATATTCCACTTCTTGGTCAACGCTTTGACCAGCTCCTATAAGACGAAACACAACGAAGCATTTTTATTCATTATTTGGCATATAGCATATCTATTGATTTATATCAAAAGGCGATATTCCCATGTAATTTCCAGACATGAGTAGTGTATTGCATTTGCATGGACATTCCGTTCCGAGAACATGTTCATTAATTTAAATTATGATTCAGCAAGTCTTGTACGGTTCCCATCAAAACAATCTTAGTCAACTTTAAGTGGTTACCAAATGGACTTCTTAGCAATTCACAATCCCTTCGTTCAAATATTATAAGAATATATGAAACACATACACGAACCGTAGCATCGCAAAGAAAAGTCCCTAGGGCTGTTACGATGGCGTCATGTCATGAAGGAATCTGTGTAGGAGAGCTATGCTTTCAATTTCCGTACTTTCACTTGGTTTCGGATAATTCGGACAGAAAAAAACTTGCTCAAACATGCAATTACATGGATGAAACAGCCGTAACACCTGGAAGGTTTCATTGTCTTTATACTACACAGGGTGGTTGGGTAGAAGAACGGCATCACCAACCATTTATACAAAATCGAGTTCCAACGATTCTTTGGATCGAATTTGGAAATACAATAATGTACCCTGTCACGTCGACAGAAACAGAAGAATGAGCTTAATTCCCCTGTATTACACCCCGCCTCTCATGTCCCAGGGGCCTACCCACCATTGCGACAGAAGAACTTTCAAGAATTAGCCTATTGGCTCTATTGGTCCCGCCTTTCGTCACCAGGAGACTGAGAGCCATCATTTATACCAAATTGGTTTCCCTTCCCCCAAGGATGCAAAGTTTGGTCAATATTAGTGATTTATATTATAGAAAAGACTAACTACCGGACGACAGACGAACGCTGGACGTTGTGCTATGGCGTAAGCTAACCTGTCCATCGGATCATTGGCGTTGAATTTAAATACTGTTTTTTTCAATTGTTAAAAATCAATGTCTACTGAGGAACATTGTACATAGTGTTATTCAAAACCATATATGCATAGGGTCGTGATAAGAGATATGCTATATAGCCTGACGACATGGAGTTGATGCCTTCCACGAATCAATTCTTCTTCGAATGTCAAGAAACGTAACACATTTGCTCACAATCGTGGCTCCCACGGTTAACATAAAAGCTCACCCTTTCTGTACGTCATCGCTATAAAGAAACTATTTGTTATTCGATCGCCAGGTATTGTTTTCCTTCATTAAATATTGGCAATTGGCCTTTGCCACATTTTGATGTAAATTGTAGCTTTATACCATGACCTTTACACACCTGTTTCGCTTTTTAGACAAGTTACAGGGATTACCTGTTGATAGAAGCGTTAATGATGTTTCCCTCCTTTTGACCTTTCAACCCAGATTTTCGGCTTGTCCATTATTAACTGAATATGACGTAATGCCAATAGCATTGCAACAGCCACATCTTCGTACACTGTACATCCAAAGGATTAAACTCTCAAAGAAGAAACCACGAGATGCGTACATAAAAGTAGATGCAGGAACTGTGATGTACTATATAGTTGACAAATTGGGAGAAGGTACGGAGTCCATCTTCGGGAACATCAGAAAGACGTTGAAACCAAAGTAGGCAGTAAATTCACCGGATCAAACCGTAAACAATCAGAGTCCCGCATCAACAAATTGGTCATCACAGATTGCACTGCACAACAAAATCATGTGGTTGACCGGGAAAATTCAAAAGTGATTGACAGTGAGGGCAACGCTTTCAGAAGATAGAAGAAAGCTATCTGGATACGCCAAAGTGGGCACGTTCTAACTAGGGATGAGGGGGCACATGTATGACCAGGTATTTATCTCGGCCCCTCACTATAGTAGCCGAGTTACTTCAGTAAAGAAACGTTGATGAAAGTATAATGCAGATCAGTTTGTAGTTTAGTAGAAAAATATTTATTATAATATATATACAATACACGTGTATGTACAATTGTGATAGACGATAAGAGAATTGACGACAAGTTACTGAGAGCAAAACGATTTAATTTTTTTATAGTGGCCCTAATACGCTTCCGTAGTTATTGGACCGTAACATATTTCGTCTTTCGTAAGAGTGACGATTTAGATTTAAATAGTGATGGCCATGAAACCATGACCGCACAAAGTATTTTCCACGCAATACTCGACAAGAATCATACCACGCCGTTACTTTGTCCGTTTTCATCAATATTAAGAACGCTTGATTCATTAAATTTCATATATCATCAGTTATCTTCATTTTTAGCTCACCTGCCCGAAGGGGAGGGCAGGTGAGCTAATGTATTTGTGCAGCGTCCGCCGTCCGTCCGGCCGTCCGCGTCAACTCTTTCCTTCAAGCAACTTCTCAAAATCCAAGAAGCCTAGAGACCTGATATTGGTCATGTGTCATGCTGGGATGAAGTACCAAGTTTGTTCAAATGAATTACCTTGACCTTCATTCAAGGTCACATGGCTCATAATGGGTAAAATCTTCAAACAACTTCTTCTCAATAACCAAGAGGCCCAGGGATTTAATATTAGGTATGTAGCATGCTGGAGTGAAGGGCTATCACGTTTCTTCAAATGACCTTGACCTTCATTCAAGTTCACAGAGGCCAAAAATACTGAAATATTTAATCAACTGCTTCTTAATTATCAAGAGGCCCAGGAACTTGATATTAGCCGTGAAGCATGCTGGGGTGAAGGGCTACCAAGTTTGTTCAAATGATCAACCTTGACCTTCATTCAAGGTCACATGGGTCAAATAGGCTAAAATCTTCAAACGACTTCTTCTCAATAACAAGAAGCACAGGGACTTAATATTAGGCCTGTAGCATGCTGGGGTGAAACCCATTCTAGATTTGAAAACAACACCAAGTCATATCGATATGAATTTGATCATGTCAATTGGATACAAAATTAATGCTGCATTATAACTGATGGAAGATTTACAGGAGCCACTGTTTATTTAAATAGTCTCTCATATCTTATTATCTTGGCCTTTCTCTCATGCTTCATCTATAATTGTCCGGAAACTTGCATAATTACTTACCGAAAGTTTTAATCATGCAGCAGTGTTGATCCAGTACTTAACCATATTATATAATAAATCTCATTTATGATATAAGAAATTTTATATATTGTATACCTAGAAGCCCTAAGAAGCCCTTGGTTTACAGGTAAAATAAATCTGAACGGAGATTTTATGTCAGAAGTGTGGACATGTACATGTATCCGTAGATATGACCTAGATTAACTTCAAAGTTACTATAGAATCACTTGGAATCACATGGGAAACCTAGCCTACTCTGATATAAGAATAAATTGGTCATCAGTTTAGTATCTGTAGATATGACCTAGATTAACTTCAAAGTTACTATATAATCACTTGAGCGATAAAGGCCCATTAGACACCTTTAAAAAACACTTTTGACCAGTGTGAATGTATGTCAAGGTCAGTAAATTTAACAAAATTTTCAGACTGTTATCCAAGCATGCCTCTATCCCATTACTAGACAACTTGGTAACTGAGAAGTTTAATGATTTTAACCCATTTGACCTCATCCTTAATACCTTAGGGGTAACGATCACATACTTCCTGGAGTTCGATGATGATTTGACCTCTCTATGACCTTGAATGTGACCCCAATGCCATTCATTAAACCCCTATGGTAGACCTTAATGCCAGCATAAAATTGACCCGATAACATGGTTGTGGGTCTCTTGGTTATTCATCCCAGGATGCTACTAGCCCAACATTATGTGTCTGTGTCTTTTGGCTATTGAGAAGGTATGTGACGTTCTATCAATAAGGATATATAATAATCCATACAAAATACCCCGTATTCCATAAATATTATAGAACGTCAGACCGCTGTGCGTAAACATCGTTACAACACACAAGCTTGGTGTTATTGGACCGTAACACATTTTGTCTTTCGTAAGAGTGACGATTTAGATTTAAATAGTGATGTCCATGAAACCATGACCGCACAAAGTATTTTCCACGCAATACTCGACAAAAATCTCACCACGCCGTCTCCTTGCCTAGTTTCATCATGAGGTAAGTACCATAGTATATTATGCATGTCATAACGTTCGATTCATTACATCTTATACATATCATTTTTAATAATCATTGCTATATCAAGAAAAATGATTAATTTACTCTTAAGGTTTGATCTTGTCCAACATGATAACATGCTCATTCTAGATTTTACAACACCCCGCAATGTATAATAGGGGTTTGACATAGTAAAGTGATTACAACGGTAAGTCAATGCTGTACTAGAGCTGATGGAAAATCCACAGGAGTTGCTGTATATTTGATTAAATAGTTATATCTATTGTTTCTTGTTTTGAGCTTCCTTGCGTGCTTCATCTACACTGTTCGGCAACTTGCACGTTTTCCTAGAGGAAATATTGGCGATAATCTTAAGCACGATAATCATTTTAAAACGTGTTGCTAAGACTTTATTTTGTACCTTAATGGCGACACTTTGCGATATATCATGTGCAAAAGTTGCGCATATTGGAGCATACTCTTTATTTTAAAATGACTCCCAACATATGATGCCCGATGAGTTGTTCAACACAAGGATTTAACTTTATGTACGCATATGTCATCTATATCTATTCCAATACGACCACATTCGAGTGTAATGTGAATATTAGGGTATTTTAAGGTCAAAGTGTTAATAACAGGATTTCAATTAATATACAGTCGGATCCATAATTGATTGCTAGCTAGTTTTCCGATTAAGGGCCACATACAGGGACTTGGATGCGAACTACAGCTGAATTCTGGGTCAACTCAAATAATTTATTTTGTATGTATTTCATTCACTCTGGTTCAACAGAGTTTTTAATTGAAATGTATATGTTATAAAACACATTTTCTATTGACCAATTAATCATTTGCAAAATTTTAAGCATTTTAAAGATTTTTTGTTTGTATTTGGAGACAGTTAAAGGTTGCCAATATATTAAGGACTATTAGACAGCCATCTTGAATGAGTGCATCCTGACCATGTTAGTGTATGAAAAAGCGCATATTTATCCATCAGTGGTATTTTACAAAATCCCTGTGTACTGCTTTGGAGAAATACTCATGAAAAACAGCATTTAGAGGGAAATTGAAACAACTTGAGCTTCATCTGTTATTATCCAGGAATTCACAATTACTTTTAGAAAATAGAACAATCTCCCTATTCGATCCTGTGGAGCAGTGACACAAAAAATGTCGAATTCCTGAATATCTCTATTATATCGATTAAAATGATTTTTTCTGATGGTGTTTTTCGGAAAAATTTAGCAATAAGAAACTTTTTTGTACTCTTTATTTTGTTAGGCATGCTGGCAGATATATAAACCATGCCGAGACATATATATGGGAGTCGCATTTTTTACCAATCGGGAACCTTCGTCACTCATCGTAAAGGAGAAAATACAATATACGGGAAGTTCCGAAGTCTCCCGCTTGCTTATTGGTGCGGTGTTTCTATTTTCCAAACGAAGAAGAGTTCCATTTCCATTTCATAAGAAGCAGTTTGATTGGTCGATAAACATACAATTGTATTAATTTTAATGTAAAACCGACAGTTGTCAAGGCAGCGGGGGACCTACAAATGAAGTTCCCTGATAAGTTGAGGATCACTTCATACAGCAACTAATTTATGGCATGAAACAAGCCCGAGTGTTAACGTTTGCGTCTTTACAGATGTCCATTTATGACACTATTTAGAGTACACCAGATACAAACAATGCTTCCAAGGCTAATATTATACACGGAGTTAAAATTGTACACGATATTAGCCGGTGCTTAGCACTACTTTGACCATATCCAAGACGACACATTTCATCAATTGTTGATATTTGCGGTACGCTGGCAGTTCATCGTTTCCATCATTGCAGTTGAAGGGTATCGGGACATTTACTCATGTTTAATTAAACAAAGTAAATTAATTAATCCAACAAGATATGTGTGTATTACTTTCTCTATTAGTTACTCTGACTGCCTGAACGCCTTCATACGAGTATTATCAGTGATGTAGCGATCGCCATCATGTCTTTTGTGTACGGCATCAAAGCAGTAATCTTTTCACGGGTGTTTGCTTGCCATAATCATTGTCATTTTAAATATGTTTAATTTATGTTTTCACAAAAGGCCTTCGTGTCTTTTTGAGAGTTATATATCCATTATCTTGACCCTGTAAAGAAATACACTTTTTAGATGACCCCAAAATAAAATGTAGTTCGCATCCGAGTCTGCGGTCCACTAACATGGAAATCGGGAATGTATTTTATTTACATCATAACTTCAATCAGTCATGTCAGATATATAGAATAAGGAGCAAATCGATTGTCCTTAGTTCTAGAGAGCTGTTAACAACAGATACCAATACGTTACAAGTGAAAATCATCAAACGATGACTAGTTAAGACATTACTGAAAGTTGAACGAACATTCATTACAGAGAGCTATTGGTGTATAAATAAAAATATTAAAAATAGTATAAATAAACTGTATCGTATTTGTTCTTTAAGGTAACAAGACACTTCCTCTTTAGACGCTGTTTTCGTGCAGATAGTTCTTGTTTCACGGGGCTGTTCTAAAATTAAAATAATTTTGATGCAGTTAGTAAACATTTTTAACTGTCGTATGTGACTTAAAAAATCGTTCGTAATGTCAATAACGTTCTTTAAAGAATATGTTCTTATTCACTTCCGTTTCACCTTGATTTCGCGACAAATCAGAGGACAAAACCCTTTCGAAATATCTTGTTCTTTTTTACCTGTATTCATTTTCTTGTTCTAAATTAAGGAAAATCTCCAGATCTTAATTTTCAATGAAAACTAATCAAAAGTTAAACAGTGATAATTGGTAAGAAAAGACACATGCGATTTGTGACTGAAACAAAATGAACGCTTTGTTCATTTTTCAAAGATTTTCATATAAACCCCTACTAATAAAGAATAAAAATAAAAGGCTTGATACAATAACAGCACAAGTTGAATCACATCACATAAAACTGTTACATGTTCTATGTCTATATGTGATCGTTTGTAATTTAACTGTGTTTTGATAAAAGGACATCTTGCCTAGAAAATCGTTTAATTAACAACGATAAGAAACATTTTCATTAAGTTTAACATGTTTATTTTGCTCCAGATATTTAAAAACACATCGATAAATACAAAATCCCGTGAACAACGATTACTCCGCTGACGTCACAGTCATTATTTATGTTATCAGATGATAACATAATTTTTTGAGCCAATGAAAATGCTTGTTACAAGCAAAATTAAATTATATTTTATATATTGTATACCTAAAAGTATATACAATAACGTATATGTTACTGAATAACTGGATCAAAATCGCTCCATGAATAAATTGTTACTTGGCTTGCCAAACAAGTAGTTCAGGAGTTGTATGTTAATCTTCGAAATAACTCTAAAATCTAGTATTACATATGGCAAGTCAAGTTGTCATATATTCACGGAGCAACGTTGATCCAGAAATTTTCCGAATTATATAAAATACGAGGGCAAGTTGTGAGCCTTATATTGAAGGATGTACTCAAGGATGGTCTTTTTAAGTCCTAATATTCTCTGATTATATACGGCCGAGTACCCAAGGTAGCACTCTAAAGTAAACAAGACAAACGGCTTTTGCAAAATGGGCAAAATCGGTTAGGGTTAGGGTTAGGGTGAAACAATCTGTCATTGCCATGGCTGTCATTCACGATTGTTGCTTTGAATTGATTCTTCACCTGATCTCGCTCCATCAGACTTTCATCTTTTTCCAAAACTGAAAACAGCTATTTCAGGCACCGCAACCATAATCCTAACCCTAACATGCATTTCATTACTTCCTGAAAAGCCAAGAAAAGGAGTTTTATAAAAGTGGCATCGAGGCTCTTAAACACCGCTGGCAAAAGTGTATAGATACTGAAGGAGATTATGTTGAAAAAATAAATCATACAAATATCATATTCACATTCCTGGTAAACCACCAAATCCACCCGGAAATCAGATCGTATCAAATCACGTAAACAGGTTTCTTCTTCGTATCTCAAAAACCTGTAAGTATACATTTAGAAAAAAATGAAGCATCCAAAGAATGCTTTGAAACGGTCTTGGCTGTTGCATGCATAAACTGTTTTTATTCATACCGATAGATTTATTTTTTAGATATTACCATGAACAAGAGGCCATTGGTCCTTAACATTTTGTTTCTGAAATACATAGTGATAGTTGATGTTTTGCTTGTAACTCACTTGCCCGAAGGTAAAATAAGCTTATACCGCGTTGTCCGTCGCTCGGCTGTCTGTCTGTATGACTGCATGTATCATGATTTGATTAAAAGATACAAAAAATTTTTTTTCATATAGATGACCTACGTTCAAGTTCACAGGGATCAAATAGGTTTAACACTTTCAACGCCTTCTTCTCAATAAGCAAGAGGCTCAGGAAATTGATATTGGACTCATGCTTGGATAAAGCGATATCAAGTTTGTTGAAATGAATGACCTTGGCCTACATTCAAGGTAACAGGGGTCAAATAGGCTAAAGTCTTTAAACGAACTCTTCTCAATAACCATAAAGAGACGCAGGGAGTACATATTCGGACTGCAGCATGTTGGAATGAATAATCTTGACCTACATTCAAGGTCATAAGGTAAAATAGTCTAAAACCTTTCAATAACCGAGAGGCCTTCATACTTGATACCAGGCTTGTACCAGGCTTTCACAAAGGACTATGTTGTGTGTTCAAGTAAATGACCTTGACCTACATTGAAGGTGACAGAGGTCAAACAGGCTAAAATCTTGAAACGACTTCTCAGAGATTTGGTGTTTTGTCTTAAGCATGCGTGGAGTAGTGGTCTACGATATTTGTTCGAATGGATTATCTTGACATCAATGCAATGTTACAGGGGTAAAATAGGCTTAAATCTTTAAACGATGATGTATCGATATCCAAGAGACTTCGATACGTGATATTAGTCCAACAGTATGCCAGAATGAAGGACAAGTCAATCTATTGACATGGGAAACCTAGCCTACTCTGATATTAAAATAAATTGGTCATCAGTTAAGGTTCATGACAAGAACTCCAATAAATATTATTTGCTATTGAAATAGTTTGTACAAACACCAGGGTGTTTGCGAGATTAGCTATGGTTTTGCCTGTGTTTCTTTTGAAAATGGAACACTTTGTATTCACAAAGGTCTACCAACACGTCCTAATAAAACCAAATGGTTGGTTCGCTTACTGCGAGGATAAGTAGAAACTTCAAAAAAATCTATCTCAAAACACACAACAGGTACGAAATTATACTTTTCTATGGATAACCATATGGCATTTGCAAAGGTACCCCTATGCTTTAATTCTAAAAATACATTTTAAATTTTGACTTTCATTGTTGCAAACTCACTTACCCTATGTAACAACAGACACTTCAGAGGCGGTAGGTACACGTGTCAATGATTTTTTGGTATTTATAATCAATAATCAATACCTTTCAGACAAATTGATAAACACCTGTTTTATTTTTTATTATGATGCTAGTTCCAGAAATGGCTCTGGATTTTTTTGAAAGAAAAGAAATGTTGCCATTGGATTTTCTAATATTGGGGAATGTATAGGTGAAATACACAGATAGTGTGTCCTTGGATTGTAAAAGTGCAAGGTAACCTGGGGTCCATAGCGGGTACAATATACATTTTCAATGGAATCTTACATAACAAGGTGTTTCAGTTTCGTTAAATACCCAATGCAGTACCTCACCAGCAAAACCTGTTTGGAAGCCAGTAAGGTGTCTGCGGTCAAGCATGACGGTGGTGCAATAGGATTCAATGAGAGTGCTGGCTCAATAGCCCTGGACATATACTGCCAGGTGTGATTACCGTAGTCGCTTTATAAGAAGCCCTGGGTTTACAAGTAAAATAAATCTGAACGATTTTATGTCAGAAGTGTGGACATGTACCTTAAGTATCTGTAGATATGACCTAGATTAACTTCAAAGTTACTATATAATCACTTGAGCGATAAAGGCCCATAACACACCTTTAACAAAACACTTTTGACCAGTGTGAATGTATGTCAAGGTCAGTCAATTTAACAAAATTTTCAGACTGTTATCAAAGCATGCCACTATCCCATTACTAGACAACTTGGTAACTGAGAAGATTAATGATTTTAACACATTTGACCTCATCCTTAATACCTCAGGGGTTACGATCACATACTTCCTGGCGTTCGATGATGATTTGACCTCTCTTGAATGTGACCCCAATGCCATTCATTAACCCCCTATAGTAGACGTTAATGCCAGCATAAACTTGACCCGATAGCATGGCTGTGGGTATCTTGGTTATTGAGAAGATGTCGTTAAAATTAAACATATTTTTCCCGTGATCCTGAAAGTAAGTAAAGGTAATTCAGTTAAATAACTTTGGTAGCGCTTCATCCCAGGATGCTACTAGCCCAATATTATGTGTCTCTATCAATAAGGATATATAATAATCCATATAAAATACCCCGTATTCAATAAAGATTATAGAACGTCAGACTGTTGGGCGTAAACATCGTTACAACACAAAAGCTTGAAGTTATTGGACCGTAACACATTTTGTCTTTCGTAAGAGTGACGATTTAGATTTAAATAGTGATGTCCATGAAACCTTGACCGCACAATACTCGCAATACTTGACAAGAATCTTACCACGCCGTCTTCTTTCCTAGTTTCATCATGAGGTAAGTAACATTATATATTATGTTTGACATAACGTTCGATTCATTACATCTTATGCATATTGTTGTTAATAATAATTGCTATATCAAGAACAATGATAAATACTCCTTAAGGTTTGATGTTGTCCAACATCATAAAATGCTCCTTCTAAATTTTACAACACCCCGCAATGTATCATACGAGTATGATATAGTAAATTGAATACAACGGTAAGTCAATGCTGTACTAGAGCTGATGGAAAATCCACAGGCGTTTCTGTATATTTGAATAAATAGTTATATCTATTATTTCTTGTTTTGAGCTTCCTTCCGTGCTTCATCTACACTGTTCGGCAACTTGCACGTTTTCCTAGAGGAAATATTGGCGATAATCTTAAGCACGATAATCATTTTAAAACGTGTTGCTAAGACTTTATTTGGTACCTTATTGGCGACACTTTTCGATATATCATGTGCAAAAGTTGCGCATATTCGAGCAGACTCATTATTTAAAAGTGACTCCCAAAATATGATGCCCGATGAGTTGTTCAACACAAGGATTTAACTTTATGTACGCATATGTCTCCTATATGTATTCAATACAACATTCGAGTGAAATGTGAATATTAGGATATTTTAAGGTCAAAGTAATAATAACAGGGTTTCAATTAATATATAGTCAGATCCATAATTGTTTCCTAGCTAGTTTTCCGATTCAGGACCACGTACACGGACTCGGATGCGAACTACAACTGAATTGTGGGGTAAACTCAAACAATTTTTGTATGTATTTATTTCATACTCTCTGGTTGAACAGAGTTTTTTTAATTGAAATGTATATGTTATAAAACACCTTCTCTATTAACCGCTTGACCATTTGCATAATTTTAAACATTTTAAAGTTCTTCTTTTAGTTGGAGACAGTTATAGGTTGCCAATATATCAAGGACTATTGGACGGCCATCTTGAATGAGGGCATCCTGACAATGTTAGTGTATGAAAAATCGCATATTTCTCCCTCAGTGGTGTTTTGCGAATTCCCTTTGTACTGCTTTGGAAAGATACTCATGAAAAAAGCATTTAGAGGAAAAACGAAATAACTTAAGTTTCATCTGTTATTATCCAGGAATGCACAATTACTTTTTGAAAATTAGAACAATCTTTCTATTCGATCCTGTGGAGCAGTGACACAAAAAATGTCGAATTCATGAATGTTTATGAACCAAATCTAGTCAAATCTAGTCAAATCTAGTCAAATGATTGATTCGACAATCATACAATTAATATCAATGTCAAACCTACAGTTGTTAAGGCATTGGAGGACCTACGAAAGAAATACCCTGATAATTTGAGGATCACTTCATACAGCAACTAATGTATGCCATGAAACAAGCGTGAGTTTTAAAGTTTACGTCTTTACAGATGTTCATTTATGACACCATTTAGATACGAACAGTGCCTCCTAATGTAAGTCGTAACTATGCAAAACGTAATAACATTATATACAGAGAAAAAAAATGTACACGATATTACATAATAGCTTCAAACAATTATGTAATCTAAGATATATAGAATAAGAAGGAAACCGATTGTAATTCGTTCTAGCGAGATGTTAACAACAGATACTAATACGTTACAAGTGAAAATCATCAAATGATGACTAGTTAAGACATTACTGAAAGTTGAACGAACATTCATAACAGAGAGCTATTGTTGTCTAATTAAAAATATTTGAAATAGTATAAATACACTGTATCGTATTTGTTCTTTAAGGTAACAAGACACTTCCTCTTCAGACGCTGTTTTCGTGCAGGTAGTTCTTGTTTCACTGGGCTGATTCTAAAATTAAAATAATTTTGATACAGTTTGTAAACTACATTTTTAGCTATCGTTTGTTACTTAAAAAATCTTTCGTCATGCTCTTATTCACTCCCTTTTCATCTGGATTTCGCGACAAATCAGAAGACAAAACCCTTTCGAAACATGTTGTCTTTTCCCCCTGTATTTATTTTCTTGTCCTAAATTAGGGAAAATCTCCAGATTTTAATTTTCAATGACAACTAATCAATAGTTTAAGAGTGGTAAGAAGAGACATATGCGATTTGTGACTGAAACAAAATGCACGCTTTGTTTATTTTCAAAGATTTTTACATAGACCCCTTCTAATAAAGAGTACAAATAAAAGGTTAAATAATAGAATCACGTCGATTCAACTTGTGCTGTTATTTTGTTTAACCTTTTCTTTTTAATCTTCATTTATTTATTTTTTTCTACCAGCTGTACAGCACCTTAGATGTTTTCTAATTAACTACACCAGGCCTTCAGCGAATTAATTATCGACCTAGTGGTCATTAGCACACACATAATGATATTGTTCGTTGTTTATCTTCTTTACTTGTGTAACTGTTACATGTTCTTTGTCTATATGTGATCGTTTGTAATTTACCTGTGTTTTGATAAAGGGGCATTTTGCCTCGAAACTCGACACTTTACTTGTGTATATATATTCTATAATAAAAAATAATAGTGCAAAAAAATAAAAAAAATAAACCTTGATGTCACTTTAAACCAAGGAATGTCAATTGGAATTTAGACTGTTTATAGTACCCTTGATTAATAAACCTGTCATTTATATACACATATTTTGTCAATTGTGGTTATCCATGTCCCATATAGTGACTTTTCTTTTTAAAACCAGGTTAAAGCAAGCTCATCAGAAGTGTGAGGCACACTAACGTTATAAGACACAAGTTATGTGCATCAGTATCTGGATCATGACATATTTTATTAGTTTCTATTGCAATTTAACATAACCTCAAGATAAGCTCACTTTTCTTTCAGAGGCTATTTTGATCACAGATACAAAACTATTGAAGTGCACCTGTCGATGTTTTCACCGATACATAATCTAAGTTTTCTGTATAAAATCTCATTAAATATATGCTAATTTAAAGCGACGAATGATAATTGGAATTTAGACTGTATATAATACAAGTTTTAGGTGTACCCTTGGTTTATCGGCCTATCACTTATCTACACATCCTTTATCCTGGATTAGTTACAAACCCAAACTGACTGTCTATTATAGTTAGCCATGTCCCATATAGTGACATTTCTTTAAAAAATAATCAGGTAAGAGCAAGTTCATCAGAAATGAAAGGCATACTGACGTCAAAAACACATGTTATGTGCATCAGTATTTGGATAATATTACATTTGTGTTATTTTCTATCTTATAAAAGTCATCTGGAAATGAAATTTGATATCAACATTGATGATGCACGTTTTACAAAAATTATGTGTTTATGTGCATAGGCAGTTGGAGAAAGATTAACAAACAAAAATGTAAGTTAATCTTATTCAAAAACTCGTTTCTTTTAGCCGTTGTTTAAGGAACAGTCAGGGGTATATGTGACCGTAAAAGTGGCTCGGTGTGTAGTAGAATGGTAGAGCATGCAAGAAGTAAACATTTTCGAATCGCGTACTTAACTTATATTAATACCTTGACATAAAACACTTTTGTTACATGCAGCAGTCATTCTAAACCACTGATTGCATTTGTGTTAGGGATGTGTGTATGTGCGCGCGTGTGTGTGTGAATGTGTATGCCGAGGTGGTTGGGTTTGTGTGTGTAGTGTAGCCGTTCAGTATTTTAGAGAATTATATAGTTGGCACTTCAGGTACCGATAGGTTTAAATTGCGTATCCAAGTATTAATGAGTACATGCATTTCCCTTTTATATAAGTGCTGACTTTATTAAGAGATAACTTATTTGAGAAGTCAAAGGATTTTGACACCACACATTATGTACAGTATGTAGTCTTTTCTTAACAGTGATACGAACTTAAAATCTTATGTACAATTCTATGGAACAATGAAAGTATTGTTTTGTTTGTCTAGTCGACATTGGAATCCACCAAAATCCTCTTTAGACAAGGGAGTTGGTGGTCTAACCCTAGAAGACGTCAGCGATGACACGGTGGCCACATCAGCACGATACGTGTTCGAAGAAGGTCCCCAGACGGAGCCCCTGGTTCCTCCCATCTATCATTCATCTACCTACAAACTGAAGAGTGTCGACGACTACCAAGATATAATCAGCAAGGTAGGAATCAATCACAGAACTGCAGAAAATAAGGAAGTATATTGGGGATTTAAAGAACAATGATATGGTGTGTGTTGGTCTTGGTGTGTCTTCAAATAAGCCATGTAACAATGTAAACATCATTCGAATAAAGTGACAATCTCTTAGCAAATGGCATACCTGAAAATGTTAATCACCTTTTTTACTAGGGTTTTAATCCGATATCCAGTTAGTGTAAATTTTTTTTTATTTTGTTATAACAGATTAGTACGTAAAATACACTACAACAGTTTAGAGAAAATACACAAAGATGAAGGTTACAACAAAGATGTATCATAATCGTGATACTTTCAATTTCCCAGTTGTTAAAATCCTTTCATAGATAACCATATCCATGCATCCCCTACTTTCCACATCCAAGGGCTTGTTTACATTTTTACGATTTCCTTGACAGATATCGATTACTGACGGTAAAATGATAACATAATGATTTCGAGAGATGTAGGTTGATGAAGACCATGGCAAAGTTTTGTGGTCAACATTTGGAAAACTATATTTCCTTACACTGTATGGAGTCAGACATGTTTAATGTTTGTCTCCCACAGTGGTTCCGTTGTCACCACCCTAACTCTTATTTGAGAGTGTGAATTAACCCGGATTGATTTGACCTAGATTTGCATACAGGTGTTGTCTGGCGATAAAGCAGAAGACGCTTATCCTTCCGGAGTGCCTGGTTTTATTCTCCCTGTACTTTAAAAAAGTATCCATGCGAATCTGTAGTTTTGTGTATATTTGCCCTTGATATTCAATCGATTTTAGGTTCTTTAGAATTATGGTTTCGTTATTATGGCGGTATTCTTTGAAGGGAGTGGCTTCCTCACTGAACAACACATCTGAACATATTCTTAAAATGTAATCGAATTCAATACTTCATTTTCTACAGGGAGGATATATTTATTCCCGTTGGAACAACTTTAAACAACTTGGAGAAAGGGGAGGGAACTCTTGTCTACAACACAGGCATGGCTAGTATAGCAACTGCGCTGTTCGGATTCCTCAAGTCGGGTGACCATATCGTGCGTAATCTTCTTAATAGTAACGATAGTATATATCAAGTATTTCTGAGTTTACTTTCAGTATAACCATAAAATGTGTCTTTAATTTTAACAATACACGTTAACAGGATTGCCAGCTTTCTGAATGTGTTTGCAAAAATAATTTATCCTTAATAAATTACCTTTACTAATAGCCAGTTGAACGTAAGAGTAAACGGTTTTAAAATCTTTAAGATACGTCGACTGTATAACAAAGTAGCACATGGTTAGTATTATAGATTATGCCAAAACTTTGAGAGCTGCAGCCTGCCATGACGAAAATAAATGTTTATCGTTTTTTTCATCAAAACATAATCTGAAGATACTTAGATAATCAAAGATATTCGAATATAATTTTCTAAAAATATGAGTAACAGAGATTGGTCTATAGTTAGATAGGTCAATCTTAGTCTGTACATTTTATATTGGAAAACCATGATCACAATTCCTTGTGGAATGGAGACAACTTTTATCATTCGTGTATACTAAATATTACTATTTCTTCAAAAGGAATGATAAAATGTTTCCATGCTGATTTATTGGCATGTATTAAGATACATTCTGTTCTGTACAGATGATTAACGTATTTCCTAAAACTAGAACATCCGTATCTGTTATATTGGAAGTTCATAGATAAATGATCAAAAGTTTTCTCAATTATCTTTTTATTTATGTCTTATGTTGCATGGTTACGCATATCATTTTGTTTAATGTATGGTTCTATTAGGATTCTATACTTTAACTGATGACTATGGTATTGGTTTACAGGTCGTCAGTATACCTTGCTACGCTGGTGTCTACGACATCGCCAAGAACATTTGTCCAAAGTTTAACATCGAAGTGACGTTCATACAATCCGGATGTGATGTAGATGAGTACAGAAAATACGTCAAATCGAACACCCGGGTACTGTGCAAATGAAGAAAAACATATTGCAAAATATTTCACCTTGGCTTCCTATGCTAAAAATGAGACAGCAAATTCGGGTTTTAGTTAGACATGGTTGAGGGCTTAAAGTTCTTTACATAGTGGGTTTGTTAAGTGCAATCATTGGTGTTACATTTACGTTTCCGACCGGAGTTCGATTCCCCAAAAAGTATGTAGGCAACGTTAACCTGCTCGACCACGTAAGTTTTCTATTGATACTTTGGTTTTGTCCAAGAGCAAAACCCCTCGCAAGCTTTCGTCAAGGCAAACATGAGTGATCAATTCAAATTGTTTGAAAATAGATTGTAGTCAAAAAGTTTACATTTGCCAAAGTGTTTATGTGATTTAATAAGATATTGTAAGAATAATTCCTTTGTGACCTCAGTCAAAGAGAATAAAACGATGCCTCTGATGTAATGAATATGTGTATTTGAAAATATATCAGCAATGAGAGAAAATAACGAAAATAATTCCCTGTCATCTGAAGGTATTTATCATTGTGTTTGATAGATGCTGTATGGGGAGACTCCCTGTAACCCTAGTATGGCCCTCCTGGACCTGGCAGGGTTTGGGAAATTGGGTAGATCTCTCAACAACGTGATTACAATAGTGGACAGCACGTTTGCTGGCCCGTACCTCCAGAGCCCGATACAACACGGAGTCGACATTTCTGTACAAAGCTGGTAGGTATGATTTTAGAACAAGATAATGAGTTTATTCAACTTCACACATTATTCAGAAAAATGACTCCAAAAATGACTTCTTAATTGGTGGAGTATCCTCTATAATGGTGTTTGTTGGCTGATCAATTTTTCTCTTTTTTTTTCAGCACCAAGTACTTGGGCGGTCACAGCGATCTAACAGCGGGAAGTTTGACCTTCAGAACGAAGGATCTTTGGCAAGAAGCCATACGCTACCAAAACACGCTTGGAAGTGGCCTCGTGAGTTCTTTTAATGCATTTGTGATTTTATAATAAGTTAACTTTTTTTTTTATAATCTCTCGCCTAATCGATATGATGGAGATGCAATATATAAGAGATTCCCTTCTGCTTGTAGCCACACGATCCAGTTTACTACTGTGTTCTTCCTTATATCCATATACATCTCTTCCAATTTCTGTAAATAGTCGCCACACGATGCCAGCTTGTTACTTCGAGGCATAAAGACACTTCCAATACGGATGGAACGTCATAGCTCCAATGGACAAAAAGTAGCTGAGTTCCTGGAGAAACATCCTAAGGTAAAGTGAAAACTTGGAAATGAGTGAAATGAATAAAGGAGTAAATGCTTTGCAGAAAACAAAAGTATATCCTTTCAAACAAATTATGTATTACTCATGAATATATGAAGTTTGTGGAAATCAAAATTGGTCCTAATTATGGAGACTAAGATATCCAATGTAGACATCAATGAAAAAACAACATAATGAGCTTTTAAAAAAGCTTTGATATCAGATCAAACAAATGTTTTAAGTTTTAAGTCTGTAAAATCATAATGCATCAGCTATTTTCAAAATAGATAATACATACCATTGTTGATGCATAGTAGAAAAGTTGGAACGAAAACAATAACACAGAAAATCGAGGCGAAAACCCCGGACTTCCAAAGTTTAACGTTTCCATACACCGCATGGATGTATATATTATTATTTTAAGATATGTTACTTAACTTTGAATAATGATACTAAATCAGAAAAAACAGTAGTACATAAATACATAATTGATCAATGGATGGTTTAAGAAGTGAACTAATCTCGTCCCTGTATTGTATCCTACATCGAGTTTATATCAAGACTTTGTCGCGATTATCGAAAATTAGACAAAATTGAGATACTCATACATCATACAGCGTCAATGTTTTTGAGAAACACCCTTGCAAAACCACACATACACCATTGGCTATAAATCAGACTCCTAAAAACGCTTTCCGATTGGTACTGACAATGTTGCAGATTGAATGTGTCATGTACCCAGGCCTGCCGTCTCATCCCCAGCACGCGGTGGCCAAGAAACAAATGAAGCTGTTTGGGGGTATGATATCGTTTGTGGTGAAAGGTGGATTAGAGGGAGGAAAAGCTCTTGTAGAGGTAGGTCTCCAACTTCTGAACTTTATGTACAGGTAACAAAGCTGATAATGCTCCTTTTAGAAATATATTCTTTTCATGAATATCAAATCATAAGATTGCTGTATGTGACGTATATGCTAGTGGACAATTGCTGTAGACAGTAGAAATTGAATTCAATATCTATTACAGTTATGGTGCAGCATTTCGTTAACTGAAAATTGCAATATCATGAAAAATCACAATTAGTCAAATGCGTCTTGAATATATGAATGTACATTAAAGACGTTCGTTTTATGTAATAATCTAAATCTACACTCTTTTTGCATCGGCGAATGGTGTTTTAAAGACGTCTCAGATCATTGATAGTATATGTATATACATGGTTTATTGGCAATGATATTTTTTGTAAATGCTGAAATAAAAATCGTTAAATTATTATTTTTGTAAACTGCTATGAGACACTGTATCTATAGGGACTTCACATCATACACCTGGCAGTGTCACTAGGAGGTGTGGAGAGCCTCATAGAACATCCGGGTACTATGACACACGGATCATTGGCCCTGACTGACGAAGACAGACGAAGTAGTGGGA
The DNA here is from genome assembly GCF_902652985.1 of Pecten maximus. Classification (NCBI taxonomy): domain Eukaryota; kingdom Metazoa; phylum Mollusca; class Bivalvia; order Pectinida; family Pectinidae; genus Pecten; species Pecten maximus. The sequence continues at coordinate 32,168,812 of NC_047025.1, forward strand.
TATCTGACGGACTGATAAGATTAAGGTAAGAGAAAAATACATCCTAAGACGATATGTTTCCAGCTATACTGTAATTATTTATTGTAATGGTTGTCCATGTTGTCAGCCTTTCCATTTTATCATACAAATGGAAATATAGACATAAAATCGTCATATGATTCTGTACTTTGATGCTGAAAAAAAGTTGTTTAAACCTCACATTACAAAATATTGACAAAACTATGGTACTCCTAAATAAACAAATTCTTATTCATACCGCACATTTGTTATCTGATCTATTGATTGTTCAGAATGAATGTCATCTTCTTCAAAACTTCCAATCATCGACCAGAGTAAGTGATTTCATGTTAAATTCTACCGACTTCGTATGTTCCATAGAGAACGTGCCCCGCTTGAATACTCCACCTACCCAGTAATATTCAATCGTGGTCTTTCATTTTTCACAAATCCATCCACCTATTGCGTGCATACTGTCGGTTTTAATGATGTTTTCTTAACTTAATCTTCTCCAGAAGATAGCATTGTTTGATTTAAGGTAAGTTTAAGGATTTCCCTTAATTCTGTGACGGTCTCCTATGGACAATTATTAACGGGAAATTTTATGTTAAGGAATGTCATTAAGTTGAGGAATGTCTTTTAGTAAGTAATGCCATTAAGTTAAGTAATGTTATTAATTCAAGGAATGTCTTAAAGTTAAAGAGTATTGATGAAACTGAGGTCGCATGAATATCTGATTTTGTTTTAATTTAAAAAGAATTCACATGGTGTATTTTGAGTGTATGATATACGTAGATCCTCCTTCCGATGTGTCGTCATGGTTTGGGGTTCAGTAGACCTCGGATACAAATTTGCATTTTAGTTTTGGGTTAGCGCCTCAAGTCATATAAAGAGATACAAAGACATGAGCATTTGTCGGGACTTCTATCAAACAGAATCGAACAAAACTTTGGGGAAAACTGCACAACCACAGTAAAGCTTGATTACTATAACTAGTAAGAATCTAATGTTATTCTGCATGTCTATTATATATTTGTTATTTCATTAATGCTCTTTGTTCTAGTGTTGGATTGGAGGACCCCGATGATTTGATACGGGACCTAGGACAAGCTTTAGAAAAGGTTGCTTACTAGATATGATGGCATAACCACATCAAACTTCCTATTGATGTCAACCGCATACACAACGCTAACAAGATATAGACAAAACTAAAGATAATGTTTGATGCTATTTTTATACGTGGACTGAGAAAGTTTTGGTGAATAAATAATATCGTTCTCCTGCAGGATTCGACATTGACGGTATTCATTAGGCATTGGAATGCTGCTTATTTCCTCGGGACAGCAACATTGGTATGCCCAGCATTCCGTCCGGAATACCGGTATTTGTATACCTGGCCCGGTCCTGATGACACTAATTGATAGAACACCACTGCGTCAACTAAAAAGCCATTCAACTGTGATAAATCCGGCACAAGTGTTAAAAGCGACTCTACCTAACTGCAGTGGTTCACAGGCGTTATTCTCAACAACCACTTTTAAACCATTGAATTGAAATTGCCCCATCAACAAATGCATCCAATGTAACACTCATAAGATTAATAAGAGACCAGTAACGTTCTAACCCATGTATTTCTTGTATATAAATATCATATAGAGGTATCCATATACTCTTGTTTGTTTGTAAATATGGAACTTGAAGAGTATTCAGTGATTTATATAATATTATCATTTATATATTTCTTGGCTAATGTTGGTTTTGTGTATTTTTATAATGCTTTTCTTGACCCTAAAATGTATCTTGTCCTTTGAATCTCTGATATCATTAAGTGTACAGAATGTAGAAAACATCACGTTAATGAGAACATGCTTTATGAATGTCAGAACTTAATGATAATATATACTGGAATGATATTCTCAAGACCATTTTCAATATTTTCAAAAGAATATCAGAAACATGACACTGTGTATATTCTGACCTATATTCCTAAGACAATTTCCAGTGTTACTTTTCAAAAGAATGTCAGGAACATGATAATGTGTATACTGTGACCTATATTCTCAAGACAGTTTCAATATTACTTTTCAAAAGATAGTCAAGTACATGACATTGTGTATATTCTGAAGCGTACCATTATTCAAATGATTTAAAATACATTCAAATTTTAGAAATGTGCGACACAACTCCGAGAATTTATATGATTCAGGACCGTACAACACCCCATTGTCATCATTACTACTGAGATATAGATAGAGGAGGTTTAGCAGTTATTGTCGAAGCGGCCGTCACGTGTCCCGCATGTTCCTTCATGCTCAAGCCTTTACACAGAAGACGTGACACCAACGATACGGTTTTTACAATGTATGATATTCTCTAGGTACAAAAATTAACATATGTTGTAGAACGGAGAGAAAGCCGTACATACCATGAGTTAACATGTGTGGTACGTGACTCATAATCTAACCGACAAATCAGCAAACACTGCAGATTAAAGAGCTAACAGCATATAGGCCTAGCAAGGATGAGGTATAATTGTCTTCGGAGAGATTTTGTTTGTTAATTATTACACGTTATACTGAGTTTTGAAGTAGAAAAATATTTCTTTTTGATCATTATGTTTTGAAGTCCATTCCAGTATAGAAAATGCTAAATAACGCAACAACAATGTTAGTTATATTTGGAAGATATCGAATAATCTAAAGAAGACAGTCAATTATATGTTATTATCGTTTAGAACTTAACTCCATCTCGTGATCATATACTCCTGCATTGTCGTTCAATGATACCTTCTGGCCACTATCAAATAGTTATTTTTACATGAGCGCTCCAACCGTGCTTGATTTGAAGCCTTTTACAGATGTGGTGGTATAGTTATCATTATTTTGTAATGATTATTTTTATCATAATTGAAAATGTATATCAATGCTTAAAAGTGTTATGTTGATGAGCCAAATCCTGACGATACATATGCTACTATTTTTTCAACGACTAATTTTACATAAAAACTATAAACTATATAATAAACTAATTCAAAATACAATTAATGGTGGTTTTTTTTCTCTCTTTTTTTTTTTATAAATTCTATATTCAAGGAAACAAAATACATACCTTTATACTTAATTAGATAAACAGTTTCGTTAACTGTTTTTAACATGTAAAGTCAGAATATATACAGGCAAAAGTGCCACACATGTGCCACATGCGTAAAACGCATGAAAATCATATGGAAATTAACTGATTTATGTGTAAGCTATATCTTGTCAATGTCTTTATGATCATTAAGTGTCGATTGTCAATTTATAATTAAAGCTGTAAACACATTCATTTAACAAGAGCAACTATATAGCTACTGTAAATAAAAAAAAAATAGTATCATTATGATTTCATTTATGATTTCATGGCTTCTTTAGTCTAACTTCGTCAAATTTACCAATATTGGTGTATACCAGAAATGTTCTACTATATTGACCTGGTAATCTTGATAATTTGAATTGATTTAGGAAAAGAAATACATATGTACAGTATATATGTATTCATGTTTCTTAATCTATACCATTTGAGTGAAGTTATGTATAAATCTTGAAATTTGTTTTCAAGTTTAAAAGAATTTGTTCAAATAGTATACATTCATTTTTTCTGGTTGCATGCATATGTACCATGCATGCCAAACTTAGGCCTAATGTAAAATTTAAAACAATAAAAAGATCTCACTAGGAAATCAGTCCTCATTTATTTGGACCAAACATATATGAAAAAAAAAAAATTAAAAAACAACACATAAACACTAGAATATACCGTAAGTGCTGAAAGAATGAAAAAAAAAAATGAAAATAAAAAATAAAAATGAATAAAAAACAACAAAATATATATTTACACATGATTCTGATGGGTAAAATCTTTAATGTGATACACGCATGTAAATTTCACATGTATCTCGCATGTAACAACAAAACATGCGATTCTCATACGTGTCAAGAAAACATGTAAATTGCATGATAATCGCATGTGGATGACATGAATTTTTCATGCGAAAATCATGCGTGTGGAAAATCATATGATATACGCATGAGAATCGTGTGAAAATCGCATGAAAAATGCTACGCATGTGGCACATGTGTGGCACTTTTGCCTGTGTATACGATACTATCTTGTCTCGTATCTTCTGCGTTGTCGCGTCAGCCAAGAATGCACATACATATACATATTGTGAATTGCAGTGGTAATACTTGCCCAAGATAACAATGAGAACAGGACATTCAGACAGAGATAAGATTATTTATGTCCCCGTCAACTCTCCATATCTTCATCTCAACCTTCTCAACCAGACGCCCGACACCTCGCCCTCTGCTTTAGTCGTAATATGAGGTAGGTATACTTGTCATGACCTAATGCAGTTCTCTTACATGCTATTTTTATCATATATCTAATGCTAGGAGAAAAAACAACAAAAAGCATTGGCTGCTTTGATGTTATTTCACATGATTTGAAATTCCACGTATGATCTACTTGGTTTGTTTTGTATGGATACTCCGTGAAGTTATTAAACAATAACATACGAAAAATTATGAGATTACAAAAACATTAAAGCCGCATACACCCAAATAACCTAAAATTCCAGTTTTACACATGTATTAATGGCAATCCAAGATGCTCATTCACGCTCTCCTAACATTAAAATGACCTTTGGAATGAACGCTTGACCAGTGGAATCCTTGCGACATCAGTGTATACAAATAACCGCATTTATTTTTATCGCGAGATGTGTCACGGAGCCGAGAACGAGGCTACAACGTAAACTACACATAAACTAAACACCGACCGTTGTTTATATATCGAGTATGCCTACTTGCCTATCAATGCTTTCGTTTGAACATATTAGCAACATATTTTCGTAATAACTGATTGATATAAACAAACATACAACTAAATACTTATCTAAAAACCAGGTCGGTAAAGTGGACAATGTACGAGGAATATGGAAAAAGCTAGCTAGCAATCAAATCGACGTCCGATAAAATCGGAATTCGAGTCTATTCCCTTTTCTTCTCTTCGTCCAAACGAATCAAATATTCTCCTAAGGAAATTCGGAGGTTTTTCAGATTCCAGTTCCTTGTCGTTTCCATTTGGCAGAATCTTTCTGCTTTTTGGCAGGCACATGCTTTCGGCGTTCCGCCATGGTTGTTGTTGACTGATAACCCGCCCGTTTCATTGTGGGACTAATTTGGATAGAAACTTGGTCCGTTGGACCCAATTATTATTTTGGGGAATTTCCCCTATACTTGCATCAATAGTACGCATTTTGCTCCAGTTTTTGATTCGCGATAATTGGTTTTGTATATATTAAGTCTGAAATCTGTAAAGAGGTCAAAAAGTAAACATTTATGTATATTTCTTTGGGAGTATGTGGCTTTAGGCATGGCGAGTAAACTTTAGTCTCAGAAAGGGTGCGTTGTTATTTAATGTTAAATATGAGTATGAGACACATATGAAATGACAAGATATACTATTGTTAACATCAGAATAGTATCACTGATACCTTACTTCAGTGACTGTTTGAATAAGTATTGTGAATTGATTTTAGATCTATGTTTTCTTGTGTAATGATATTTTTGGGTTGTGATCGGTACTTCTCCATATGAGGATATTCGTGAGCCGAAAATGTGCATTGTTTACAAACATGCCTTGACCACCGATTTGATATGCAATTATTTGAAGTAGTGTGAGAAAAATAATCATTCCCTACCTAGGGAGTGTGACAAAGAAATCTCAACCCTCGAGGAAATTCATGAATGTCCATACCTCGACAAGCCTCGGGTCGGACGTTCATGAATTCCCCCTTGGGTTGAGATTTCTTTGTCACACCTCCAAGGTAGAGGAATATTCTATAAGATATATCCTCTATCAATTTAATTGATATCTTAAAAACAACTCCTAAGTTTATGAATTATATCTGTATCGGGACATTTGTCGACCTTCTGATAAAAAAAATAAGTCAGAACGATTAAAGCGTAACGCCAAGCTACACTTTTTTATATCATAACTATTTATACTGCTTAAGATACTGTTTGGCTTTATTATTCAGTATGAAGGATTGGATGTCTAATATTGTTCTACGTATAAAAACATACATTTCTAATTTTGTCCTACTGGCATGCCAATCTTCTAGAGACGGTCATACATTGTTGCTGCAATGAATTATGATGTGCTTACAATTAGAAGAAATAGTGAAGGCAACGTAGCTGTGATTTGGAAGCCCCCTGCTAAATGGTCTCACACAACTAATTATTTTATTGCATGTTATTACTAGTGACAGGATTTCGCACAAAAATCAAATTGCTCGCGTAATGTTCGATGTAAAAGGAAGTGTTATGCGTTTTTTATTACAGATTATTAAGTAATATCTATAAAACAGGTGATGTGTTTTTGAGGATATACAGTAGATATTTTGCATTAGCATGAAGAGGTGAGACGAGATGTGCAAGGAGGTAAGCAAAACGTATGTGGTTTGTGATTGAGGACATTTTAAGAGAGTGACTTCAATAAAACATCACAATGAAGTTGAATAACCTACATCATTTACAATATTACATTGCTCTGTGTAAAGCGCACAGGTTAATCAGAGACGTGTACTCCTATCAAAGGGTTTTGTACAGTCCTTAAAACTCACCATGGCAAGGATTGTCACATGCGTGGACATGCTTGGTCAAAGGTCGCTCTCAACCAACACTTGCACTCATCTCTCATACGTTACGATAACAACTATACAGGATTAGTGCACATTACCTAACACATTTACTACACATGCTACACAGTATTAACATACATTAAAATTCAACACAAGATTTGTTGAACAAAATTTAATAAAAGTTAGGCTACCGCGAGAGATGTTATGTAATAAATTATGTCAATTAGAGCGTGCCTGGCTATACAAATGTGTATTTCTGAAATGATGAGACATATAGTCAATCTTAATTTGCTTGCACAGTCGGAAGTGGGATCCGCCGAAGTCCTCTTTAGACAAGGGAGTTGGTGGTCTAACCCTAGAAGACGTCAGCGATGACACGGTGGCCACATCAGCGCGATACGTGTTCGAGGAAGGTCCCCAGACAGAGCCCCTGGTTCCTCCCATCTATCACTCGTCTACCTACAAACTGAAGAGTGTCGACGACTACTTAGAAATACTAGAAAAAGTTAAGGAAAAAACTCTATATAAAAGACACCTCTGTATAAAGAACATTTTTTTGCCTTGTGACTTGGATGGTTTGACTGTAACAGTCGTTCGTTCCGCGCTTTACAGTAGATTTTAGAAACAAGTATCGAGTAATGAATCTAAAATTTTATTGTGTCAAACACAACATGAGCTAAACAAATAAAAGAAATATAAATTAAGCTTACTGGAAATTTGCTCAGAGTTAAAAATTGGTAACCATTTACCTGAAGAACTACTGCTGACATAACAATTGGTTAAGTCATTATGCGATGCTGTCTCTGAGAAGAACAGCGTATTAGTATGATAAATGCACAGAAGTACAAACGGTTTTAGTCATCTGCTATATACCCAGACCAGTTGAATAAGCTTAAAATTATTACATAGGTCAAGAAATCTGACGATTGGATTTGTTTTGCCACTTTCTACAATTTTACGAGGTACTGATTGTTGGAAACATGGATTACACCTCTTACCTTAATTTGTCTTTTCGAAATCTTTATTCTGCACAGGGTGGCTATATATATTCCCGCCTAAACAACTTCACGTCAGACAATGTGCAGAGCGTGCTCAACAACCTGGAGAAAGGGGAGGGAACTCTTGTTTACAACACAGGCATGGCCAGTATAACAACTGCTTTGTTCGGATTCCTCAAGTCGGGTGACCATATCGTACGTACTCTCCCTATAAGCGGAGAATCAGTATTTATGAAGTCTTTTCTCATGATAACATCACAACACCTTTATGCACTTAATCAAATAATATCTGTATCCTAGCCAAATATCTGTCTTTACTCTATACTGAACTTTGTATTTGATGCGTTATCCAGCAAGACTGGCTATTTTCTTTACTGGTATGAATTTGAATAGAGAACACAACATATTCTTAAAAGCGTCATATATTCAACAAGCAACAACACTACACAAGTGATATTCCTTTAGGTCATCTGACAGGAAGGGCATCATGATTCGTTCGTCATGATGCATTGTCCGCCGTGCGCCTTGCGTAACCGTTTTTGCCTTATAATAGAGTTCTTCTCAAGTTTAAGTGGGACTCAGCTCAAACTTTCCTGAAATCGTCCTGACCGTATATTTTTCGAGTCGGCTTGAAATTCAAAATGGCCGCCAATGCCTCTATTTTGAAAATTATACAGTTTGAACTTCTTCTAAAGTTCCACCAGAGTTATTCAGCTGAGACTTGCCTGAAATGATCCTGAAATGGTCCTGACCAAGTGTTGTTATATTTCTGGTTGGTCTGAAATCCAAAATGGCCACTACGATTAACATACAGTTTTGCTCAATTGTTCTCCTGCTACTTGGTTTGTTTACTATTATAGTACGATCTTTAATGTCAGATGGCCGTTAAGACCCATGGGCCTTTTGTTTCTTAAATACATACTTTAAGATAACAGAAAATGCCATTATAAACATTATACATGTTACTGTTTGTTTCATTTCTCCAGTGAAACACATACCGTTTTCATCATTAGCTCCCCTATCAACTTTGTACGCCCCTTAATTGTAATACCTAATAGTTTCTTCCGTTTTATTTCTTTTTACGTTTACTGCTCATTCCTGCTAATTTCGTATATAATATATCTTATATAATTCAGATCTCGATACAATATACGATATAGAAGGAGATTTACTTCAATTTAACATTTTGTCAAAGTAGCATTCATAGGTAAGATATCTTATAAAGTTACGAGAATTATTTTGTATAAGATAAATTACATTACATATCAAATATAACAAAGAAGATAGCTTACATAGAATCCATTTACATTTCTAAATCAGATATCCTATATCTCATATGTTTGATAAGATGCCTAACATAGTACATAGGATATTTTGTATGATACATCTTATATGTGATATCACATATGGGGATGAAGTGAATCATCTCCCTTTGTATCTGTCTCGACAAGAATAAATGATAATGTGATATTAGTGATTTACCTGGTTTTATTTTGTTACAGGTTATCAACAATCCATGTTACGCAGGCATCTATGACATTGCTAAAAACATATTCCCAAGGTTCAATATCGAAGTGACGTTTGTACCAGCCGGATGTGACGTTGATGAGTACCGGAAATATGTCAAATCAAATACTAGGGTAAACGTTGTCGTCCTATAGGACATCGATTTTATGTTACGAATCATGACACATACATTTTACAGCACATTAAGGTCATCAGTACATTTACACTAGATAGCATTGCACAATGCCCTCGTTCATTATACTGGTGGATCAGTACACCGAACATTACAGAATGTGTATAAGATTGTCATTATAGATCCCACGCGTCCTCGAGTTTGATAACATTAGCCCTAATGAGGAAAACCAATCCCTTGTATTCACTTTAAGTTCAACAATCGTGATACACTATTCTTGTCGGATGCCAATAAGGCGTTCATTTTGTTTATTGGATGTTTATCATTTTCCTCATTTAGTGATGCTATCATTGTTTTGATTGGTTTCGCTATAGATGTTTCGAGATATATCAAAATAATGATATTTGGCTCTGCAATCTGAAGTTACATTCGCCATTATTTTTTTCTCTCTAGATGTTGTACGGGGAGACTCCGTGTAACCCTACTATGGCCATCCTGGATTTAGAGGAGTTCGGGAAGTTAGGCCGATCACTCAATGGCGTTATAACGATGGTCGACAGTACGTTTGCCAGTCCGTATCTCCAGAGTCCAATCAAACACGGAATCGACATATCTATGCACAGCTGGTAGGGTGTATTATACAATATTTATAGTTAAATATAGTAAATAAGTTGTTCTTCTACGTGTTTAGAGAAAACAGCTCTTAATGAAGCCTATCTTGTGATAACAAAACGACAATTTCAAGCAATTTAGAGTTAAATGTTTTACTAAAATTGTGGAACAAACCGAAATTTTTGTTTACTTATTTCGAGTTTGGTTGCCTCCTATCATCACCACTTTAGTCTCCTAGCATCACTGACGAACAGCTGTGTAGTGCAGCTTAATTTGTTCTGGCTCCAATTATCAAACTCTGAATTTGTTTTGATATTAACGTAATTAACTTGTCAACACACGTTTCCATTCGAGGAGCTTTGCTAGAGTAGCAATATAACAAAATTCTATTTACCTGATTAAACTCATTTGGAATGGATCGACGAAGGAATGACGTCATTATCGTTGTAAAACGCATAATTCAAATCTTTCAAAGTAAACCAATATACTAGTACATGTAATCACTTTTTTCTACAGCACAAAATACTTGGGCGGTCACAGTGATCTAACGGCGGGAAGTTTGACATTCAGAACGAAGGATCTTTGGCAAGAAGCCATACTGTACCAAACGACATTCGGGAGCAGTTTGGTGAGTATGAATATGTTGTCCATAAATAGGGTAATAAATAGGGTTTATGTGCTAGATTTGGAGTTCAATGATATCAATTCAATGCGATGGAACATAATGATATAAAAATGTACACAGTCTTTGAAGTGGGGTGGGTTTGTCATTGTAAACAAACCAAGAAAAAAATGACATCAACGTAATTGATTCGATGTGTTATATTTTAACTGAATCAGAATATTAAATTATTTGTTTTATCAAACAGCTCATTTGTGATGCCTACATGAAATCTCAGTTATATTACATGGACACGTGACGAGGCACTATCTTTACGTGGACATGTAACGAGGCACTATCTTTTCATCAAAATTATATCTGTCTGTATGATAAAACATTTTCCATTCTCACCCCTTGTCTAAGAAGATACCCCTTAATCTGGCCCTACTATACTTTATCCTACTCTTCTCCTATCCTACCCCTAGTGCACACACTATGCCACAGAAGAAACTCTTTATTCTGACCTATATTCCACTAAACTTTATTTCCCATTCCCTCTCTCTATTCTCAACAATACTACTAATCAAATACTACTAAGATACCTTCTCTAGTTCCAAATATCTCGGATAGATACCTTCTCTGGTCCCCAATTTCTCAGATAGATACCTTCTCAGGTCCCCAATATCTCAGATAGAGACCTTCTCTGGTCCCCAATATCTCAGATAGATACCTTCTCTGGTCCCCAATATCTCAGATAGAGACCTTCTCTGGTCCCCAATATCTCAGATAGATACCTTCTCTGGTCCCCAATATCTCAGATAGATACCTTCTCTGGTCCCCAATATCTCAGATAGAGACCTTCTCTGGTCCCCAATATCTCAGATAGATACCTTCTCTGGTCCCCAATATCTCAGATAGAGACCTTCTCTGGTCCCCAATATCTCAGATAGAGACCTTCTCTGGTCCCCAATATCTCAGATAGAGACCTTCTCTGGTCCCCAATATCTCAGATAGAGACCTTCTCTGGTCCCCAATATCTCAGATAGATACCTTCTCTGGTCCCCAATATCTCAGATAGAGACCTTCTCTGGTCCCCAATATCTCAGATAGATACCTTCTCTGGTCCCCAATATCTCAGATAGATACCTTCTCTGGTCCCCAATATCTCAGATAGAGACCTTCTCTGGTCCCCAATATCTCAGATAGAGACCTTCTCTGGTCCCCAATATCTCAGATAGATACCTTCTCTGGTCCCCAATATCTCAGATAGAGACCTTCTCTGGTCCCCAATATCTCAGATAGATACCTTCTCTGGTCCCCAATATCTCAGATAGATACCTTCTCAGGTCCCCAATATCTCAGATAGATACCTTCTCTGGTCCCCAATATCTCAGATAGATACCTTCTCTGGTCCCCAATATCTCAGATAGATACCTTCTCTGGTCCCCAATATCTCAGATAGAGACCTTCTCTGGTCCCCAATATCTCAGATAGATACCTTCTCTGGTCCCCAATATCTCAGATAGATACCTTCTCTGGTCCCCAATTTCTCAGATACCTTCTCAGGTCCCTACTGAACTTTATCTCACTCTCTTCCCCTAGTCCCCACATGATGCTAGCTTGCTGCTTCGAGGCATTAAAACACTTCCAATACGAATGGAACGTCACAGCTCCAACGGGCAAAAGGTGGCGGAATTCCTGGAGAAACATCCCAAGGTAAAATGAAAAGAATTTGACGACTGTATGGTTATCACAGTAAGTTTAATAGGTGGAAGGCAAAGCAAAATATGTTTGGAGGCTAATATTTGTTATTTGTCATTGCTGAGCAAAAACAAATGGTTGAAAAGCCATACAATTAAAACACTATAAATAGTGATAAGTTCAAATATACTTGACGCTCTTTTGAAATATAGTATTGAAAATTATGAAAGTTATTTATCTTTTACACCTCCAAATCTAAATTTTGACATCTCTTTCGATATCAGTTTCTGTCGGTGCCGTTGTTGTATTCTGTATAGTTGTCAATATTCGCAGGAGACTTATTTTCGCTATATTCGCGGTAATAAAGTTATGGGCGAAAACCAAGACCCAGCGAATATTCATATATAAGGCGTGTTTACGGGAAATTTAATACCCGAGAACCAGTTTAGACTGGAGCAACCGCGAAATATTATCCACGTAAAATAACAACTAGCAGTAAACACTTCACTTAAATAGCATCATTGACGAGTCCTAGTAGAACGGTACAGCTGTTCGATGTCCCTAACATCACTGACGAGTCCTAGTAGGACGATACAGCTGTATGATGTCCCTAACATCACTGACGAGTCCTAGTAGGACGGTACAGCTGTTCGATGTCCCTAACATCACTGACGAGTCCTAGAAGGACAAAGCATCTGTATGGTGTCCCGAACATCACTGACGAGTCCTAGTAGGACGGTACAGCTGTACGATGTCCCTAACATCACTGACGAGTCCTAGTAGGACGGTACAGCTGTATGATGTCCCTAACATCACTGACGAGTCCTAGTAGGGCGGTACAGCTGTATGGTGTCCCTAACATCATTGACGAGTCCTAGTAGGACGGTACAGCTGTACGATGTCCCTAACATCACTGACGAGTCCTAGTAGGACGGTACAGCTGTACGATGTCCCTAACATCATTGACGAGTCCTAGTAGGACGGTACAGCTGTACGATGTCCCTATCATCATTGACGAGTCCTAGTAGGACGGTACAGCTGTACGATGTCCCTAACATCACTGAAGAGTCCTAGTAGGACGGTACAGCTGTACGATGTCCCTAACATCACTGACGAGTCCTAGTAGGACGGTACAGCTGTATGATGTCCCTAACATCACTGACGAGTCCTAGTAGGGCGGTACAGCTGTATGGTGTCCCTAACATCATTGACGAGTCCTAGTAGGACGGTACAGCTGTGCGATGTCCCTAACATCACTGACGAGTCCTAGTAGGACGGTACAGCTGTACGATGTCCCTAACATCATTGACGAGTCCTAGTAGGACGGTACAGCTGTACGATGTCCCTATCATCATTGACGAGTCCTAGTAGGACGGTACAGCTGTACGATGTCCCTAACATCACTGAAGAGTCCTAGTAGGACGGTACAGCTGTACGATGTCCCTAACATCACTGACGAGTCCTAGTAGGACGGTACAGCTGTACGATGTCCCTAACATCACTGACGAGTCCTAGTAGGACGGTACAGCTGTACGATGTCCCTATCATCATTGACGAGTCCTTGTAGGGCGGTACAGCTGTACGAGGTATATACTGAAATCCTTTTTCAGGAAATGTTAACCCTAGTATTAGGTGCTTTAAAAACAGTTTACGTTTTAGTCGTTTACACGGTTTTATCTATTATGATTTCTTTCTTTGAGAAAGGTTGCACTTGCCTTCTGAACCTTTACAAATGTAGGATTTTTATTTGATATAATTTCATTTTATTATAATATTCATGATACTTCATTATTAACACGGGCTATTATCTTCAAAGGTAAATGTCGATTGATCAACCTGTCATTAAGACGTACTGGTATCCACTTTAAGATTAGTAATCTATAGTACCTTTTGATTAGCTGCCGACAGCACAGCCTAATGTGGATAGTCGGATATACATACTAAACATCGCAGTAAAATGTGCTGCTGGAGTCGACGGCTGCTTTTCATGGTAGTTGTTGATCACAAAGGCGACAAAGATCATAAGAACTTGCCGTGGATCCGCATTTGCTACTGCGCATTTACTCGGGCAATTTGCGCCCATAAGTCGTTTTATTGATTAATGCGAAAGTGGCATCATAGGTATAATAGATAGGTAGATAATGATATTGAAATCGATTTAGAATCATAAAACCAGTTGTCACAATACAAGGTACCAAGTTTAAACACCATCGGTTATCCGTGCTTATTACAAACGGAGAGAAACAAATTACAAATGTACATGGCCGTTGACTTCTTGGACCTTTTCTATCTATGAGTGGTTGCAACAATATTAAACGCCTTACTATTCTAAATGTTTCAGTAATAAACAGTGATGTTGAAATGACCTTGACCTTGTTCCAGATCGTGTGGGTTATGTACCCAGGCCTGCCATCACATCCCCAGCACGCCGTGGCCAAGAAACAAATGAAGCTGTTCGGAGGAATGATGTCATTTGAGGTCAAAGGTGGATTAGAGGGAGGCAGGACTCTTGTGGAGGTAGAAGTCTCGTTAAGTTATAATATTACGTCATGAATCAGTGTTTTCATTATTGCCCTGATTAATATGCCGAGGTGTGTCGTATCGGCCTAAGACCAAGGTGGCTGACCGAGTTGTATTAACTATGCCAATATTGAAAAGACTAATTAAAAGTCGTATTATTAAGTTATTTATCCATTTATATGTTAAGGAATCGCCACTAGTTTTATTAATGACATTACTTTGTTATAAATACTAGTCCATATTGAAAACATGGCAGATATGTGTTGTAATGTTCAGTTTCTTCTTTATTTGGAAACATTATCATAGCATTCCTGTACTTACTAGATCATACTGTCATTGATTTGTTCTTGACATGGCTGGCGCCGTCGTTTGACCAACAGTTGCTGGTACCGTTGAAAGTGTTGTTGCCCCATTTCCCTATTGCGTACGATAATACTTTATCGGAAGTTTGCGCCAACAACTTGATCTATGTATTTCATGCACAAATACAGCTACCATTTCCTTATCCTATTCAACAAGTTGATCTTTCAGCCTTTTGCGTTTGTCCGTATCCATTTTCTGAGCTGTCTTTGATGTCTCGTCGTCTAGGGTGCCTGTCGTCTGGGGCGCCGGTCGTCTGGTACAGATATAACTTCAGATCATGCCCATTTGCTGTAATAGTCTGTTTTCAAAGAACTTTCAACTGTCGTATGTGTACAATGCAAGCAATGCAAATTCGTTAAGCAGTGTAGTAAATTAAAAAATCATCGATTGCCTTTCTTTGCCAATCCGACATCTTCTTATATCGCTTCAAATTTTCAATCAGTTACGCGACTGAAAAAAGGTTTTTCAATTCTACCTGTGTTTTTGTTCTATATGGCATGGAAGAAACGCCCATATTGAAGCAATATTACTACAGTTAATTAATGATAACTATGATCTGTACCTTGTAAATGACTCCCTAGGTCTTCCTTGCTACTTGGAACAGCGTCATCATTCCCACGGTATCAAAGGAACAGTTGTATAGTGTAAACAACGACAGTTAAGCATGTCAATAATGCTACAGGAATAAATTTCCTTGTCATTATTGCGATTGGTTTGCACTCGGTTATTTGAATTGGACGACCAAGCGTCCCATAGACGGATATAAATTGTTAATATCTAATATAAACACCACATGTATTATGGAAAACTCCTTTGATAAGTTAATGAGATGGACGAACTAGTAAATCGCGCATTTTGCAACCATAAATTATTGCATTAATCATTAATTTTCACATGAATTCAGAAAGGAATTGCGTTTGGTTTGTTTTGTTTAACATCCTATTAAAACCAGGGTCATTTAAGGACGTGCCAGGTTTTGGAGGTGGAGGAAAGCCGGAGTACCCGGAGAAAAACCACCGGCCTACCGTCAGTACCTGGCAATTGCCCCATGTAGGTGTCGAACTCGCAACCCAGAGGTGGAGGGCAAGTGATAAAGTGTCGTGACACCTTAACCACTCGGCCACCCCCCCCCCCCCCCCCCCCCCCCCCCTTAGGAATTGCGTTATCAAACATATGCCTCGTATACATGAATATTTACCACTCTATGACATTGTCACTATATAACCTTACCGACAGTAGTTGAGCATTATCAACTCATAAACTGCCAACCAGCGCATTAATAATGTGAAGCATACCACAGTTGCGAAAAACATATTGAATACACATTTTCCATTTAAAAAATTCGACAGAGAGTTTATATTTTGGATTGAAAGCAGTTCAAAGCTTAAATGTATCCAACCGTCTATCGATTTTATACCACTCCGATAATAATGCTGAACTTTTTCAAACAAAGATCGTTTGACCATTTTTGAAATCAAAAAGATTGTGTACAAGCTACATATATGTATCTCTTAAATTTCTGTTTATATTTTGTTCATATATCACACCATCAAGGACTTTTGGATAATTTATTTTTTGTGAGGCCCGGAGTATATCTACGCTCGCTATGGTGTTATTATTGTTCGATAACCAGTCTAAACAACATGCTTTCGATTTACTAGCGTCAGAGTAATATCATCATTTACCATTTATACTAAATGACCCAATTATGTATGTATTATTTTGATGTATTATTTCTTTTCACCACAGTACTTTTGTTTACCCCCAAACTGACTTATTTTCAATTTCAAGGAAGCTACATTGAGTCGAGCCAACCGCAAAACTATCGAAGTGTCTTATAATGCTAATCTTCATTTTGTCCATAGGGACTCCATGTCATCATTCTGGCAGTATCACTCGGAGGCGTGGGAAGTCTCATAGAACATCCGGGTACTATGACACATGGTCCCATGCTGATGGATGATGAAGACAGGCGGAGTGGTGGGATATCTGACGGACTGGTGAGATTAAGGTAAGATATATCCTTTCATCTAGCTGTTCACTAAAGTATATAGGGTAATTCATTCTGATTGATATCAAAGTAATCTCCGTTTGTTTGAGAGAGAGAAATAAAAGAAATCACGACTTGTAAATCGGGTTTTAAACAGTTAATATACTTGTTATTGATCAAAAACAATTCATTTTGATATACCGTTTAAATATACCGAACGGATACGCATATAAAACCATTTATGGGATAAACACATGGGTTTTCCCCGGGTTTCCTCCCACAGTAAGACCCCCTTGCGCGCTTCCATCCAGAACAACAAGAGTAATTAATATAATTTGGTATCTATTATTTCGTAATTATTGTAGAAGAAATAAAGTTCACATTTTAGATAATATTTATACATTAATGTCTGAACAATTGTCTCGGGAATTCGACAGAAAACCTTGTCTGCACTACCGATGTTACTCCTTTGGGCCTTGGGACCTTGATAGAATGCGTATGACGAACATTGGTTAATTTAATAAACTATTTATATCATGAAAATTTAAAAGAATAAGATGGTATTCATTTCCTCTTTGGATTTCCCACAATTAAAAATATATCACTACAAAAACGTTTTATTTAAATTGTGAATATCTTTTTGTTCGTTTTTCTTCAGTGTTGGGTTGGAGGACCCGGATGATCTGATAAGAGATCTACAACAAGCGTTAGAAAAAGTCGTATGCTAAACAGGATGTAACACACCAAAGCTATATACACTGTTACCAAAGCTATAGACACTGTTTCGTATGCTACACCGGATGTAACACACCAAGGCGATAAACACTGGTTCTGTTGTAAGGCTCTGTAGTATTGTTCTGATTAGGTTTGTCGTCCAATCCATTTGATTTTTGTAAGAAATGTACTGAGTATAAGAAAGCTTAATTAATGCACCATTGTTATTCCGTTCGTTTAATCCAGACTTAATTATATTGATAATGCAAAACGATAATAAATAAAGCATTTTGTTAGATGAAGTATACTATTTAATTTTAATGTTTAAAATGATTAATATTATTTTTATGGGTACAAAAATATAGATCTGTCATAGTGAATGGAAAGTAATAGTGTTAATGATTGATACATTTTTGTCCTGTAACGATATATTAATGATTGATACATTTTTTTCTGTGTAACGATATATTGATAATTAAAATAATAACTAGAGTATGTGTCTATCTTTCTTTTTACATTGAAACCAGTGACCTGAATGCATTTAAATCACTTTCAAAACATTAGTTAAAGGCTTACCCTGGGAAAGGACTAAATGAAGTTTCCAAAGAGCATACAACATCACCGAGGTTACTCCTTTTCCACGGATTATACATACCAACCTCCTTGCTCGAGGTTGTCCCTTTCCTCGGATTTGATATACCATCCTCCCTTCCCGAGGTTGTCCCTTCCATTGGATTTTATATACCATCCTCCTTGCCAGAGGTTGTCCCTTTCCTCGGATTTTATATACCATCCTCTCTGCCCGAGATCGTCACTTTCCTCGGATTTTATATACCATCCTCCCTGCCTTAGATTGTCCCTTTCCTTAGATTATATATACCATCCTCCCTTCCGGAGGTTGTCCCTTTCCTCGGATTTTATATACCATCCTCTCTGCCAGAGGTTGCCCCTTTCCTCGGATTTTATATACCATCCTCTCTGCCAGTGGTTGCCCCTTTCCTCGGATTTTATATACCATCCTCCCTGCCAGGGGTTGTCCCTTTCCTTAGATTTTATATATCATCCTCCCTTCCCGAGGTTGTCCCTTTCCTTAGATTTTATATACCATCCTCCCTGCTCGAGGTTGTCCCTTTCCTTAGATTTTATATACCATCCTCCCTGCCCGAGGTTGTCCCTTTCCTTAGATTTTATATACCATCCTCCCTGCTCGAGGTTGTCCCTTTCCTCGGATTTTATATACCGTCCTCCCTGCCACAGGTTGTCCCTTTCCCTCGGATTTTATATACCGTCCTCCCTGCCCGAGGTTGCTCCTTTCCCTCGGATTTTATATACCATCCTCCCTTCCCGAGGTTGTCCCTTTCCTTAGATTTCATATACCGTCCTCCCTGCCCGAGGTTGCTCCTTTCCCTCGGATTTTATATATCATCCACCCTTCCCGAGGTTGTCCCTTTCCTCGGATTTTATATACCATCCTCCCTGCTCGAGGTTGTCCCTTTCCTCGGATTTTGTATACCATCCTCCCTGCTCGAGGTTGTCCCTTTCCTCGGATTTTATATACCATCCTCCCTGCCAGAGGTTGTTCCTTTCCTCGGATTTTATAGACCATCCTCCCTGCCCGAGGTTGCTCCTTTCCCTCGGATTTTATATACCATCCTCCCTTCCCGAGGTTGTCCCTTTCCTCGGATTTTATATACCATTCTCCCTGCTCGAGGTTGTCCCTTTCTTCGGATTTTATATACCATCCTCCCTTCCCGAGGTTGTCCCTTTCCTTAGATTTTATATACCATCCTCCCTGCCCGAGGTTGCTCCTTTCCTCGGATTTTATATACCATCCTCCCTTCCCGAGGTTGTCCCTTTCCTCGGATTTCATATATCATCCTTCTTGCCCGAGATCGTCCCTTTCCTCGGATTTTATACACCACCTCCCTGCCAGGGGTTGTCCCTTTCCTTAGATTTTATATACCACCCTCCCTTCCCGAGGTTGTCTCTTCCCTCGGATTTTATATACCACCCTCCCTGCCAGAGGTTGCTCCTTTCCTCGTATTTTATATACCATTCTCCCTGCCCGAGATTGTCCCTTTCCTTAGATTTTATATACCATCCTCCCTTCCCGAGGTTGTCCCTTTCCTCGGATTTCATAAACATCCTTCTTGCCCGAGGTTGTCCCTTTCCTTAGATTTTATATACCATCCTCCCTGCCCGAGGTTGCTCCTTTCCCTCGGATTTTATATATCATCCTCCCTTCCCGAGGTTGTCCCTTTCCTCGGATTTTATATACCGTCCTCCCTTCCCGAGGTTGTCCCTTTCCTCGGATTTTATATACCATCCTCCCTGCCCAAGGTTATCCCTTTCCTCGGATTTCATAAACATCCTTCTTGCCCGAGGTTGTCCCTTTCCTTAGATTTTATATACCATCCTCCCTGCCCGAGGTTGTCCCTTTCCTCGGATTTGATATATCATCCTCCCTTCCAGAGGTTGTCCCTTTCCTGAGATTTTATAGACTATCCTCCCTGCCAGAGGTTGTCCCTTTCCTTAGATTTTATATACCACCCTCCCTGCCAGAGGTTGCTCCTTTCCTTAGATTTTATATACCATCCTCCCTTCCAGAGGTTGTCCCTTTCCTTAGATTTTATATACCACCCTCCCTTCCCGAGGTTGTCCCTTTCCTTAGATTTTATATACCATTCTCCCTGCCCGAGGTTGTCCCTTTCCTCGGATTTGATATACCATCCTCCCTTCCAGAGGTTGTCCCTTTCCTGAGATTTTATAGTCCATCCTCCCTGCCAGAGGTTGCTCCTTTCCTTAGATTTTATATACCATCCTCCCTGTCAGAGGTTGTCCCTTTCCTTAGATTTTATATACCATTCTCCCTTCCAGAGGTTGTCCCTTTACTTAGATTATATATACCATCCTCCCTTCCCGAGGTTGTCCCTTTCCTTAGATTTTATATACCATTCTCCCTTCCAGAGGTTGTCCCTTTACTTAGATTATATATACCATCCTCCCTGCCAGAGATTGTCCCTTTCCTGAGATTTTATAGACCATCCTCCCTGCCCGAGGTTGCTCCTTTCCTTAGATTTTATATACCATTCTCCCTGCCCGAGGTTGTCCCTTTCCTTAGATTTTATATATCATCCTCCCTGCCCGAGGTTGCTTCTTCCCTCGGATTTTATATACCGTCCTCCCTGCCAGAGGTTGTCCCTTTCCTCGGATTTTATATACCACCCTCCCTTCCCGAGGTTGTCCCTTTCCTCGGATTTTATATACCATCCTCCCTGCCAGAGGTTGTCCCTTTCCTTAGATTTTATATACCATCCTCCTTGCCAGAGGTTGTCCCTTTCCTCGGATTTTATATACCGTCCTCCCTTCCCGAGGTTGTCCCTTTCCTTAGATTTTATAGACCATCCTCCCTGCCAGAGGTTGTCCCTTTCCTTAGATTTTATATACCATCCTCCCTGCTCGAGGTTTTCCCTTTCCTTAGATTTTATAGACCATCCTCCCTGCCAGAGGTTGTCCCTTTCCTTAGATTTTATAGACCATCCTCCCTGCTCGAGGTTGTCCCTTTCCTTAGATTTTATAGACCATCCTCCCTGCCAGAGGTTGTCCCTTTCCTTAGATTTTATAGACCATCCTCCCTGCCAGAGGTTGTCCCTTTCCTTAGATTTCATATACCATCCTCCCTGCCCGAGGTTGTCCCTTCCATCGGATTTTATATATCATCCTCCCTGTCCGAAGTTGCTCCTTTCTTCGGAATTTATATACCATCCTCCCTGCCAGAGGTTATCCCTTTCCTCGGATTTTATATACCATTCTCTCTGCCCGAGGTTGTCCCTTTCCTCGGATTTTATATACCATCCTCCCTGCCAGAGGCTGTCCCTTCCATCGGATTTTATATATCATCCTCCCTGTCCGAAGTTGCTCCTTTCTTCGGAATTTATATACCATCCTCCCTGCCAGAGGTTGTCCCTTTCCTCGGATTTTATATACCATTCTCTCTGCCCGAGGTTGTCCCTTTCCTCGGATTTTATATACCATCCTCCCTTCCCGAGGTTGTCCCTTTCCTCGGATTTTATATACCATCCTCCCTTCCCGAGGTTGTCCCTTTCCTTAGATTATATATACCATCCTCACTGCCCGAGGTTGCTCCTTTCCCTCGGATTTTATATATCATCCTCCCTTCCCGAGGTTGTCCCTTTCCTCGGATTTTATATACCATCTTACTTGCTCGAGGTTGTCCCTTTCCTCGGATTTCATATACCATCCTCCCTGCTCGAGGTTGTCCCTTTCCTCGGATTTAATATACCATATACTTTTTATCATATTCCAAACTGAGGTTCCCGTTACCCCACCCCTTCCTTTTTTTTCTTCGCTGAGCGTTTTCTTTCCTGTAACTTATATACATTCATTTCTGAAGTAATATTCTTCCCTTCTTGTTTCCTTAGGAACGTTATAACTGCATTCGTTAAATGAAAATAAAGTCCTTTTGATATTTCATTTTCTGTATAAACCCATTTTATACAATTTTTATAACCATCAATATTTTATCTGGATTAGATTGGAAACATTTCCATGGATCAATGTCATAGAAACAATAAGTGTTCTGTGGAGTCCGATTTTTTCTGTTTTGTATTGTCTCGTTTTATTGACGTGTCCGTCGCTCTGATTTTCCAATCAAATAGGTATACATGTGATAATGTACATATAAACATGTTATGAAAGCCTGTAAGTGTCAATAATATAAAATATAGTTAATCGAAACACGTTATAACGCAAATTAAAACATGTTATAACGTACATTAAAATACGTAATGATGTTCACTGTGTTCAGGCAATTTCTAGTACTGTAAGAATGAAAATGGATTTCTTCATTAACCACATCTAAAACGTTTCCAGATCTGAAATGATGTTGGTATTGTCCAATTTGTCGGTCATGGATATTGTTTACATAAATCTTTAGATCACATATCATGTTCACTGTGTTCAAGACATTCTAGTACTGTAAGAAAGAAAAGGGATTTCTTCAGTAGCTATTCATAAAACTTTTGAATTTTTATTTTGATACATTGTCCATTGACACCTGGAATATTCCAAATTATCTGTTTGATATATGATGGCTTATGTTTTCAGTGAACCTTGTGCAAAAGTTTCTACATATTTTCCTCTGAAAACGCAAATCTAAACTCTTTCTGAATGAGCTAGTATCGATGTTTCTTTGTTACTAAATCCCAATCGAAAGTACACATTTATGTGTCGGTCTATCTCACCCGTCGTCTCTACGACAGAATGTGTAAATGCGTCTTATGCATGAGTTTATATAGGCTTCGAATACCTAAAACGTATTTTTCATGTTATTACGTGTTCTGATTTGCGTTATTACGCGTTTTTCGTGTTATTACCTTATTTTCTTTTAAGTAAACGTTTTTCGCGTTACTTAGTCTTTTTCTTCGTTTTAACTGAAATATTGGCGTTTATACGCGTTTTGTTTAGGTTTTCGCGATATAATGAGTACGAACCAACTAAACTTTCATCTATTTGACGCTATCATGATTTTGCAATATGCATACGTGTGTGTTTACCTATTTAACTTTCTAATCCCGTTAACCGAAAAGATCGTTATACCAACATGGACAACGTGTCCGGAAACTTTCACCGGACTGTGAACTGTGTACTGGAAAACCACAATCCCCATTAATAAGGTTTTTACACGATACAGGTGTACATCGATTGCAGTAAGTATTGAGGGTTGCTATGTTAACGAATTCAACAGATGATTTATAAAATATGTCTTCCGACAATCACACAACTTATCATCAATATGTTAGCTCGGGTTCACTCGTTTATGACGATTCTTATTCATTATAAGGTCTTCACCTTTGTGTAATCAAAAGGGTCCAGTCATCTTGGGACTAGTTAACGTGAAGTCAATTAATTATCAACCAAACAAATCAGTAATTTACCAGTCACCACAGTCAATTAGCTACGGACAAAGTGGTTAAGCTTCGTCCAGGACATGTCGCGATTATTAATTATAAAAGAAAGATAAGATATACAGGTCTGTAATGTAAGGGATTATTTTCACAAATACAGTAATGCCATGCTCTTCTCTGTAGCTCACCGTGGCAATGTTGAACAAAAGGTTCGTTGTGCTTTAATAAATAGCCTCAGTGCAGTCTTTTTCAACCGATTTTACTGCTATATACAGGTAACTTCAACGCCCATTTATGAAAATTTTAAGTATGAATTTTGTAATTTTGTAATAATTGCAGTGATGTTTGGTTTGTTACACTTTATCTAAGATTCAAATTGTTTTGAAAGGTGCTGATTGACTAAGACGGTCTTTCGTGTGCGAGATCAATGCGTGTAGTGTATGTGTGTATTTTGGGAGGCTGCAATATGTTCAAGTTTGCCTCCTAGTGCGAAACCCAAGCCGACTTTATAGTGAAACCATCAGTGATGTTAAAAAGGTGTGTAAAACCAAGAAAGGAAAGTGACATTAATTTAAAAGATTTATCAGCTTAAAATAAGAAAATATACCACAGTCTATTAGCTAAATTTTAAATAGTTTAAATGAAAAGGAAAGTGCATGACATTATTTCTTTAGATAACATACTTTATAAGAATACCGACATTTAAAGCTAATTCTAGATCAAATGAGGGCATATTATGAACAAAATCATTGCGGCGTACAATTTGTCCCTGTTGCACGTTTTAAGCAAAGTCTAAGTTACAAATGCGTTCTATTACGTAGCTTAATGCATTTAGAAATAACATACTTCAGCGTAATTTAACGTACATTAACGTACTTAGAAATACCCAACATGAAAAAAACATGCAAGTACCACCTTTTATGAAATGTTCATGGCATTATTGATTGGCATTCATCTTTTAATACTAAGTCATATTGTCGCCTTAACAAACGGAAAACCAAATTGACTGGTTCTTCTCAGCCAATATCTTCTCTAGTTGATCCATTTTCTGATACTATTGTAATAAGAGATGAAGACAAAGCTGAGCT
Organism: Pecten maximus; assembly: GCF_902652985.1. Lineage (NCBI taxonomy): Eukaryota > Metazoa > Mollusca > Bivalvia > Pectinida > Pectinidae > Pecten > Pecten maximus. The sequence goes on from NC_047025.1 coordinate 32,193,647, forward strand.
ATTTAATAATTATGTTTAGTATAACATGACTAGATGTAGAGTAGATTAGAATACAGCTGTTCCTGTCGTTGAGCCAAAAACTGTTATGTGGATTTAATTTTATAAGGATAAATGCTACAGAAATAGTTGATGTGCTTAGAATACTAAAGCTTGACAAGGCCTCAGGTGGGGATGGCTACAGCCATCACAATACACTGTTTGTATTCCTCTCGAAATTTTATCTGATATGTCTTTAAGAACAGGTGTTTACCCCGATACATGGAAATTAGCTTATGTCATGCATTTATTTATTCTCCTTCTTACTATAGGCCGATTTCCCTGAGCACCTTGACTGACATGCCACACATTTATTCTATTTCGTTTTATCGAACGAAATAAAATAAGTGTGTGGTATGTCAGTCAAGGGGCTCCGTAGAAAAGTGTTTGAAATGGTCATTTATAAACACTTCTATAATAATTTCATATAATGTTTACCGCGATTTTATCCGATTTCATTTTGGCATTAGACAGTCTAGTGTTTCACAAAATATTATAAACCAGCTTATTTTCGCGGCGACCTAATTTCTCGTTTTCAATGCGTAACGACCATTTTGTTAGTTACAGAATTGAAAAAAACCCCACAAATACATGTTTTAACATCAAGAGACTTTTCAGATCAAAAGCAAAATTAATTTTCCACTTTTGGAGTATATATTAGCATCAAAATATGACTGCGAACCCGACTTAATAGTACTAAAATAGATAGTTTGGGTGAAGGCTTAGTTATGCAACGGTCCAATTCAACAATAAAACGCTGTGTAAAGTGATATTTGTAAAGGTATGGAATCCAATACGAACGAGGAATTTCCTTATCATTAACCGGTGATTGTAAGGGCTGTATTACTGAAGCATGATCAGCCTGGGTGTCCTCCGAACGAAACAATGGGTATGTATTTAGGGTATACTTGGTTAATACAGACTTGTGTTTTATTTGTATTTCTTATTTTAAGCTGATTAATCTTTTAAAAGAAACTAATATATCTAATCCGTCTAAATAACTTGTTCTAGTGTAATCGATTTTTTATTATAATTCAGTGTTTGTTTACATTTTTGTAACTGTTGCATTATATTTGAAGCTCTTCTGGATTACGTTCCCCATATCATGAATATTCAAACAAAGGTATCGTGTCAATTACTTATCGCTTAAGCAAACACACTGACTGACACTGACACATTGACTTCAGTTCAACATTGACTTCATTTGCTTCATATTTCATGCGGAGATTGAATCACATTGCACGTCAATGCCATTTAATTAACGCGGATTTCTGACGATATGTTAACTTTACATTCACACACATTAACATGACCTTTATGTGTTAAAACGAGATGAAAAGGCACTTTGCTAAAAGGATATAGCTGTGAAGAAAAAGAAACAAGATTCCAACATTTATTTGACAAACTGTTTGAGCTTTAATGAAGACGTGGATTTTCCATTTGTTATCTAAGCATGCGACCAGTTAAGTTGAAGAATTGTTTACACTTTGGTTATGTTTAGCTGGTAGCATAAAGAGACAGAAGCTTCCTGTCACTTAAACTGAAAAAAACAGTCGATTTAGATAACTGGATATCTAAACTTAAATTAACCAGAGTATTACTTTGACATCGAATTACTACTATAGGATGCAATGTACAAATGACATCACATATATTATTCTGATATTATGAAACTTTGGTGAAGAAAATCGATTGAGTTAATGAGGGATCTTGTTTGATTTGTTTTAATACAGAAGTAGTCCATGTGACCATTGACCCTTTCACCTTGAAGGATGTCCATCCAAATTTGATAAAAGCGACCTTGACCATAAAACGTTTTAAACCCCCGTTGAACGTCTATACATACACGGCATATTATCATGTGAAATTTCGATTTTTTTTGACAGTATATTCCTGGTTATATAATTAGTAGTATTGACCTTGACACAAGGAATTTTCTAAACCTCTATTGCACATACTTATATCACAGTGTATCATTATGTGATATTTAATGAAGATTGGCCTTCTGTCTCATTATTTGTACCCAAGCAGCTGAACTGTAGACCACTGAAGAAGCCTGCACCAAAACAGTTCCAATCATAATAGACCCGTCAACGTTAGAAGTACGTATGAAATGAATAAAATATATTATATCGTCCACTCATTATGTGTGTTAACACATATTAATCACAAATACCGTTTGGGTTTCAGACAAGGATACGACGTAACATGACGTCAGCACAGAGACAACATAAAACTAACCCTCCGTCAACACTTCCTGTATATCAAAAATTACACTTGCAAGAGATCAAAACAACATATACAGCATCATCATACAACACGAATAAAACGTTGAGTAACCTTGTCGTAAATGATTACGTCATCAATCTCGACGCACTTTCCAAAAAGAATTGTAGATGGCACGATGGAAAACGTTCGTACAAAAAACTTTTGCTCGGCAAGCCTCGTGCTGACTGGCCAAACTCTTAATCTCACGATGAGATATCCCTGTCCAGGGAACAAACCCATGCTTGAATATTTTTCTCACATACTATAAAGCAAATGCATTTTTTTTTATGAAAGTTTTCCATCGTGCCATCTACAATGCTTCTTGGAATGCGAATCAAAATTGATGTCTCATCATTTATAATATGATTACTAAACGTAAAATGATGACGTTACGTTATTAAGAGCAGCGTTACAATGCGCGTGCCAGCTGTCTTAACCCCGTGAGAGGTCATTTTGTTTCCCCCCCAAGAAGCCGTGGAATAACCCCGTGAAGTATGTGAGAAAAATCTATCAAAACTTCAACGTCAATAAATATACAAACACAAAATATAACACAGCGTCAGCATACCAAGACAAAATATACCACAGACTCAGCGTCAATATAGAAAGACAAAATATAGCACAGCGTCAATATACAAACATAAAATATAGCACAGCGTCAATTATATACCACAGTGTCAATACAGCATTGCCATTGAAGAGGGGGCCGCGGTGGCCGAGTGGTTAAGGTGTACCGACACTTTATCACTAGCCCTCCACCACTGGGTTGCGAGTTCGAAACCTACGTGGGGCAGTTGCCAGGTACTGACCGTAGGCCGGTGGTTTTTCTTCGGGTACTCCGGCTTTCCTCCACCTCCAAAACCTGGCACGTCCTTAAATGACCCTGGCTGTTAATAGGACGTTAAACAAAAACAAACAAACCATTGAAGAAGCAAAGCAGCGAGTCCATGACGAATCTATCCCATGTGGACAAAACATTGCGTAAAAATAACGAAACACAGAATTCATAGTTTACTATTTATATCGCTGTTTGTATTTTCTTGTGCTGCTGAAAGTGGTACGTTCTGGTCCTCCTCCTCAACCAAGAGGGAGGGGAATCTTTGGGGCATCATGCGAGAAGGTTCGTGGTCACTGTCACACCTGTACATGGAGAAATCAGACACACCTGTTGTCCTCAGGTAATCCTCGTCTATCAACGCCTGGCCATTCAGCCTACAATATAACGAGGAATATATTAGCAAATACTAGATGGGTTACGTTCACTTTCGCTTTCGTCTTCTCTGGAACATGTCATGGCAAAATTGATGGCACGTGAATTGTTCTTTAATTAGTGTCTTGAAAAAACACATGACCAATCGCTAAGCTGATGTATTTCTATTGAACATTACGAAGGAATGGCAACCATGTTACAAGCCAGTCAATTTAATTGTATGGCGACTTCAAGATTCATTTTATGAACACCAAAGATCAAAGTAGCCGTTTTGACTTCCAACAAGATGGCGGTGTATAAGCCTTCAATTTTGCCATGACATATGTATAGAACGAAATGAAGGCAACTGGGACCAGATAGACTGTACCGACATCCCAACTAAGTGGTAGGGAGGATTAAATCTAGCAATAATCTCCGCTGTACAAAAATCATGATGAGGTGTTTGATAGGAAACTTCAGTAACATTCCATCTGTATTGTGATGAGACGGCAGTTACATTCATAGTCTTAATATTGCTTTCTGCATAGCTTCGTGAAAGACTTTCGAAATATGAATTACCTTTCGGTTAACGACCCACCATGTCTGAAGTCATATCGAACCACCAAAACATGAACAAACGGATTCTGGTTTCAAAATTAGGTAACAAAATTAAGCTGAAGCTGTACTGTTATCTTCACAAACAAAGATATAGTCAAACGACTTGAGCTTGGAGAATGGATTATCTAGTCTTAACTCACTTTTCAGTCGGATCGCCGGCAATTTTTACTACCGCGTCAGCAAATATGTCAGGTGTCCTCATGAGTTTCAGGGGTACCTTTAACTTATCAGTCACGTGACTTCTGATGACTGTTGCCGGCCACAAAGCACTAATTGAAACCCCTGTTCACATAATAAAAGAAATAATAAGAAAAAAACATATTCAGTATTTTATAGAAATAATAATTTTTTTCTGTTTAAAGTTTCTCAATTTGTTGAATATTTTTCACTGTGCTAGCGAACTAAGAGAACACTGTCCTATTTTCATGATGAACAGCGGTACTGATTGATACCAACCTGTCCCTTGGAGTTCGTTTGCCAGTCCGTGGACAAGGACTGTCATGGCTACTTTCGACATGGAATACGGTGTCTTCCCTTTAAAGAATCTGAAATAAAAGACATCATCAAATAAACCACACAAGATCTTAATACTGAAACGCACAAAAAGTACTAAGCACTTCTTAATCAAACTTAATAATAATAGCATAGGTATTACATACATTGTATATGAATTCGTGATTATTCTACAAGTTCGTTATAACTCTGACAACGAGGCTCTGCTCAAGAATAATATTGTTGCAATTTTGATGCTATTCTAGACTAATATACTTTATTTAACAAAATTCGTTGGTAACGCGTATTTTGAATGGATACAGATAATATCCTAATCTGTAGTAGAGCCATGATCTATAGAATGATGCTCCCTATCCTTCGCATTGAACCATTCGTCTATACAAGCCAAACATGACAATGCTAGGTTTCAGCACAAAGGTCGGTGTTTATTGATGACAAAATTGCATGAGGAATTGAATGTATTATTAGTGATTTCAACTTTTCGTCTCGTCAAAGTCCACTAGACTTCGTGTACTTAGCTAGCACATTGAAGGTGGACGGGAAAACACCAGGGAATGGTCTTAGGGCCAATGCTCTTTCTCTACATGATCTGCAATTCTACTGTTCGATTAAACGTCAACCAAATCACCCGACTTTCAAAGGGACCTTAGAAAATTAGGTTAACAAATGGTTAAAGTTTTCAATGTTGTTAGATATTACATTATTGATATTCAAATGAAGGCAACATGCACCAAACAATATGAAAACGCTTTCTGGTGGCCATTTTCTTAATTTTTCTTACGTCAATGATGAAAAGGGGACTAGACGTTTTGTAAGGCTAAGCGTCATTTACTTTTATGACGACAAGCAATGTCGCTTTCTCGAATGAGAACTTCTGTTGTGAAACTAAGAAGGTATGTTTCCGAAACGGTTCCAGTTAAGCAAAACAAACTTTTTCACTAAAACTCAAGGATTTATCCGTCGAGTTTCCTATACTTCCCTGGGGTACGGAACACATACCTATTGTATATTGGCGGCGACACCAGTATAATTTTGCCGGATTTCTGTTCCAGGAAATGTGGGAGGACTTCCTGTACCATGATGTAAGCTCCTCGTGCATTCACTTCATTCATCAGGTCATATTTTTTGGTTTTTGTGTTGATCACTTTATCCCATGTGATTGACCCAGCGTTATAAACGGCTACATCTAACCTGCCAAACCTGTATCAAATAAACCAAAAATAGCTTAAACAATCATTTTAACATCGAGATCAGTGCAATATTGATTTATAAATGAACATTTTCATTATTTTCTCTATGCTTCCTTCTTATGTTGGCGTTACATTGCATTATTTTTGTTTTAAATTTTTGTTGTACTTTTTGATTTTTTTTTATAACATACATACTCTTTAATGCACTTTTGGACAGCTTCCTTGATATCTTCCTCGGACCGTGTGTTACAGACCATAGGTTCAGCCCTACCCCCTTCGGCCTCGATTTCCGCCGCCACTGTGTAAATAGAACCAGGAAGTGTTTCGGTGGATGTCTCAGTCTTTGATGCCACGCCCACACCGTAGCGATTTTTTGACAATGACAGAGCGATCTGCCTCCCGATCCCCCGTGAGGCGCCTACAACTAAAGCTGCCTTCCTCATATTTACTGTTCGGACTAATTAATTCTGAAATTAAAAAAAAAACAGTTCAGTTACATTACATTGCACGTTTCACACGTCAGTGATTTCTTAAAGACTTAAATGGTGGACAAGCAAGCCAATACCTAAATGATTCATTATAGATGATACCGTAGAACTGTTGCGATTTCAGTCAGACACCGAGCTGTCTGGCGAATACACACACAGTCTCTATAGCTAGGGGGTAGTTTAAAACACACCATGCCAACACTTGAGCCTCAGAATTACGTACATGAATCTGTTTACTAGTTTATATCTAGATTATCATGTGGGTCACCCCTGTCCTTCGTGGTCACATATTGAAAATTCTGTATCCAACAACGCCATGTTTGTCTGGTGTAACGTAGTTGTAATCTCAGTGCTGATTTAATGAAATTATGAAATTAACGAATCGATCAGCGTTGAGAATACAACCATAATTATATACCAAAATCAGAGTCTCTAACCAAATAAAAGAAAAACCATCTGTCAGATGAGGCTAGTACCTGTGGTTAGAAGGAGAATGAATATTCGCAAAATTATCTTCATTCTGCAGTACGGACAATTATATAAAAGAAATCACAGCTTCATACAATTTACAATTGTGATTGTCAAAACTTCAAATCTTCTTACTTGATATAGCAGCTGACTGACTTGCCGGTTTTTTGTTTTTGTTTGTTTGTTTGTTTTCGTTTTTTCTTATTTTGTTCCACTTCATACCTCTGCAGATATATACATTGTTTTGCATTCGTGATTTCTATCAGCGTTAAAGTTTCATATTTCTGTGACGTCATAAATCGATTGCAGCTCTCAGTAACAAGGATAATCAAGCAGTTACAAAAGTAATCGATTTGATAAATAGTTAGACAACATAAATACTGCGTAAGGACTATTAGACTGTCTATCACGAGCTATGATTGATTTGTACTCATATCATTCGAGTTAGTTAATTCTCCTTTATGTTACCATTACGGGCTACATTTACTACATAATTTATAGTTAGTAAATAGACTGACCGTCAGCGCCTACTGCAGATCGATGGTTTACATCAAGGAAACTTCCAAGCATGGTAGTGGAAACTTGTATTGATAATAATTATCATTTACTAGAGTATATGATTACATACCCTTCCAGATATTCGAGAGAAAAAATAATTATATAAATGAATAAATAAATAAATAAATCAGTGCTTTTAACCAGATGCGGAAAATCTTGTCACCGACTTCGTCTAAAACATTACACACTTAATGCCCTTTGACCCAGAGTCCCCATATTGTTTGGAACAGAAACCGGTAGTTCGAGAATGACATTAAACACCCTGCAGTTAGAATGTTAAGACTATGAAGTCTCCATGTCAGGAAATATATGTACATGACAACTTATGCTGATATTAGTCAAAGGAGGACATGTCGATCTAGGGCCTAACGGTAGGCATATTTCTTACAGAGATGCATCGGCCGTCTCACACTGTTAGCATGTTATGTAAACAATGAAAGTACAGAAATATGCACGAGATCAGCAATACTTATAGTAAGATACCAGTACAATATCGTGTTCACATCACAGTCTTCACCATACACTGGCTGTATTTAGGTCTACTTCCAGAATCGCTACAGAGAACATCGACTATAATATGCACAGCCGTCTATCTTACCGGACAATTATATCCGGAAAACAATTACGATAAAAACTATCAGTTTGCTATGATGGGTCCACAAAAACTGCTATATATCACGAAAAGTCTAGGTAAATATATCTAAAATTTATAGATTAACACTTTTAGATTAAAATCCAAACTTAACCAAATCAACCCATAAATGTATGAGATTTGCTGATATTAAAGATTAAACATAGGAACATATTTTCACATTAAATTCTACTGTATTTAGATATACCACAAAACGTCATTATTCTGCTATTCCTCCGGGCATGCATGTATAAAATCCATATACAAGTAATTCCATGATACATAACAACATCAATATTGCTTAAATAACTGAATCATCAATGGGATAAGTAATTAGTGTCAATACCAGTGTTACAGTACGAATTCTGTGTATATAGACACGCTAATATCACAATCTCAAACGACGAAACGATTCAACCCTTGTTTATCTTTGATAATTTTGACTAGTATTCTATTTTGAAGTGCTTATATAGTAATTTGAAATAATTATAGCTGTATTCTAGATACCGCAGATTTAACTATAATTTAAAATCTAACGTCATTTATTAACTTTCGTTATACAGAGTTTTCTGACCTGTTGGACCTAATACACGAGTCGAATTTACCTTACGTATAAACAATCACAATGTTATCAATCAAGTTGCTATTTTAGAAACTGATTACTCATACTAATCAACATATCTTCCATTTTATTTTGAAATAAGAAAATCCGAAGTAACTGACGTATACCCGCATTGTTTACTTACGTTTGCGGTGTGTGAATCTTCACGAGACAACCTAAAACTTTAGTATTCATATATGTTTGATATATCTATTGTAGAACTAGTGAAAGAAATGACCACGGGATGACTTAGTAAATAAATATCACTGAATTTTAAACACTGGTGCTTTTTATCTTTCATGTTATCAAAAAAGATTATTTATCATTATTTAATTAACCACAAAGCATGCTATTTATATAGATGTATCTAACAGTGTCTTCAGGAATACCAAATATATTTCACGAGTGGGACTAATATTTTGATTTTTCTCACGAGTGAAAAATATCAAAATATTGGCCCCAGGAGTCAAATATACTTGGTATTACTGAAAATTCTGTTAGATATTCTGTTTATTACATTTTATAGCAAAATGTATGGATCAGCGTTTAATTTTCTCAACTGCCATTTGTAAGCAGTGTTTTGATTGATCAAATAGGGTGTATTTATTCAAAATGAAGACAAAAACAAAAACAAAAAAACATATACAGTGTGTATTGTTCAAGTTTTCGTCACAGTTATCCAAAATTGAAAACTTTTACTGGCCGTCGCCGTCAACCGATTGGGCAAACCTCGGACAGCTTGTTAAACGCCACATCCCGGGAAGCAATGTTCATAAATAAACTTTTCTGTGTGCATATAATGCTTATTTACATGTTGTTTCGTCGTATTTTTACTCCGAGTCTCAACACCACGGTTACAGGCAAATTACATTGACATCGAATTGTCTCGGAAAACAATTGCATACCTTTACAAAATCCATAAAGCAATTTTCCGCTCCCAATACAAACCCCTCGTCTGGGCTTTACACATTCTCATTGGCCTAGCTACGCCCCTGGTATCTGTGCAAAACTTTCAGTTCTCGACCAAATTTGCGTAATTACTAATAACTTTAATGCATAGATGTTTTAGAGTACATCGTCGCATAACCACGGTTGATTGCACTACGCTACGCTACACTTAACTACACTTTAGTGTAGTGCAATCAACCGTGGCTATCCGACGATGTTTAGAGTGATGACTACTATATACATATCGGATGACGTTAGTAACCATGACAGAGCTGTACAAGTAGTTTCCAGTATACCATTCACCTGTGTTTTTGAAGATTGGAATAATTGAAGGACAAAGAAAAATGTATTTTATGGTATTATCCAAACCTCTTGTATACATTGACACAAATAAAATATGTTTAAATCAAATATGATTCAATATCCAAATACATTCACGGAAATTCAAAAAGGCGTGACTTAGGCACCAATTCTATAAATGGTTCAGACATCTTATGGAACGATTTCTTCATATTCATGTTTGTTACCAATATAAATGCTTTTCAGTACTGATGATCTGAAAACAGGAGAATTTGTGTTCTCCAATAATCTAGACGTAATTATAAGCCATGTGTATTATAGATCTCTCTCATAGGAGGGCGATATAATAACGGCTATCTGCGTACTCAAACGACTGCCAGCCGCTGTACCTCACACCATGGACCTCCGGACAGGACAGGTACATCATTGTACACAGTGAACAGGTACACTTCACAATTAGGTACGGATATAGTGGCCAGGTTCGCTTAGTTTTATTCCATCTAGACCTGTGACAGCTGGACAAGACTGAACGCTATGGTAAGTGATATTGTTGTGAGTTGGTGACGTGACATTGAATTAAAACAAATGTTATTTTATCTAACTTTATTCATGATGATGTCCCTGATCTCGTATTTATAGATTGATTAATATGATAAAATCAATGTAATAAGTAAAGTAATGTACTGTACATACGTAATGTGTTAATATTGTGTAGGCTTCATTATTTCTGGATCGATAGCAAAACAATTATATAACAAAAACACAAATTTACGCTAATATGTTTTGCTCAGCCAATATGTTATATACAGCCAATATGTTATACACAGCCAATATGTTATACACAGCCAATATGTTATACACAGCCAATATGTTATACACAGCTAATATGTTATATACAGCCAATATGTTTTATACAGCCAATATGTTAAACACAGCCAATATGTTATATACAGCCAATATGTTATATACAGCCAATATGTTATACACAGCCAATATGCATTCTGAAAGCCTGTCTTCTTCAATTTAATTAACAAAAAGACCCATGGTCTGCAAAAGTTGCGTTTAAAGCAACAGAGTTATTAGATTTTCGAAGTAACTTAATGCGGGGCTTCTCTAACAGTAGAATTTAGTTTACATTTATAGATAAATTGAACTTCATCTTCCAAAGCATTATCAAACAACGCCGAAGTTATGGAATCATCTACGTTATGGGGGCTTACTCTTAGTTTTGTTAGTAATTTTCTATATTCAACTTGAGGTAGAGATTAGAATATATGGTTTACTTGTTGTCAGTGTTCTGTCTGTACACCTGAAAGTAGTGTTCTGTATACCATGCCGATCAGAAACGTATTTATACATATCAAGAGTGATATTTAACTCATTACGGGAATAACGCGTGGTATTATTATTTTTTTCTGGATGAGGATATGGATCCATAGATGAATGGATGGCTATTATTACACTCCATCATTATACGTATATTCCTTTGTAGCTAAGTTTATTAACAATAGTGCGTTTATAAGAAATTTACACGAGATATGTATCTTGTACCCCCATACAAACGTGGCACTTATAGAACAAGTTTACTCGATACAAAAACTGATTACTGTTTAAACATTTCCGTTCAATGCTGAAAATCAATATTACACTCTTCAGGAGAAAATTAACATCCAATTAAGCATTTTAGTCGAGATTTATTTCATTTTTCGTTTTTATCGATCTATAGACTGTCAAAATTTCAGCGAATATTGCCACCTGAACATATTAGATTACGTATATGTTATTTCCGCATTTATCATGGTTTTGTTTTTATCTCAGTCTTTCTGCAACTGTTGATATTTACACATAAATATATGTACAATTTAGTATAAACTAAGTACAGGTCATGGTGACATACACATGATTTCTTAATCAATAGCAAATCAAAAGTAATTAAACTGCGCTGACACAGCCATGTATATTTAAGTGAATCAACTATTCATTACTGTTACTCAGTTTAATTATGAAATGAGATACAGATGTCATAACCACCAAATTGGTAGGGCGTAGTACAACATTAGTCAATTTTGGATTTTATTTTCCAAATGACACGAAATATATTTGAATATTAAATACACATGTATCACGTCTTCACATTTAAAGTGGTTAGGTATTGAAAGTGGCTTATATTATTGAAAATTTATTTACATGTATTAAATGTGTTTTACGTACTTAATTATTTCTTTTTTTTTCAAATATTGAGAATGCTTTTAAAACCAATGAAAATATCAAAATTATTCAGTGATAGGGACATTCATTTTTTTTAATCATGACAAACTAAACACATTTGGTGAACGTGCATGACTTTGGTACCACTGATATATATGTAGCAACACCTTTAGCAAATATGCCAGTATAAATCTCTCTTTGAACATAAAATTACATTGTACATGTGTACTTCCGAAAAAATAGATTTTTAAAATCCTAACTTTGAACTTTGATTAAAAAAGAAAGAAATCTGCATCAAAACGAAACCGTAACACTAGCTTTAAATCGACAAACGAAGGCAAAATACAAACAATACAAACAAAAATATAGATTCGTACGGAAACACTTAAAAAGGAGCACAAGACCAAGTGTTCCAGAAGAGTGAGCGTCTTCTGAACATGTAGCGTCCGCCAAGCACACCTGTATCATATTGAGTTAGTTATCTTAAGTAAATTTGTGTTCGTCTTCATAATTGGACTGACACCTATCTGTGTTTGGAATTGTTAGTGCAAAACCATGAAACTTTTCACAGCATGAAGCAGAAGACTCTTAAATATCTGGAACATCTGGTCCTACCAACCTTTAGTGGTATCTTTGCAAAAACGATTGGCCCTATTTTATCTATTATGAGTAGGAATGTTCACACGTTGGTACTCTGTTCTGGCCACTACAATGCGAAACTTTTTTTTCTTTCTAGCATGGACACGTGCACCTATGTTTGAGGGAGTTTTGTATAGAGAAATACGGCAGGGAACAATGGGACAAAGTATTGTAAGTATATAAAAAAAATTATCGACATACACCGATGGTTTCAGGGAGATCAGAAATTGTAATCTGTTAAAGACTGCAGCTAAAATTGACGCCTCCAAAATCCACAAAATAAAACCCTGTTATACTTCGATACTTCTAAATTGTCATTTTTAAATAAGGAAATACTCGGTTTAATTATATGACGGCCTTGAATATTAGTCGCTAAGAGAGCGATGTGATAAAAAATAAATCGATATTCGATAATACAACATACTTCATAATTATAATCTATGAATTATATAGCAGGTAACACGCAGTATTACCTGGATAGGGTAACGAATATTAGGGGAAAGTATATCAATAATAGAGATAAGTGTATGATCTCGTCACAGGAAGGAAGCCGACCTCGACGATGATAACGACTTCATGTTGTTTCATTACTACAAAGATGCCAACACATTCAAATTGGTCGGCGCAATCCAAGCTGTAGTGGGTAAGTAGATTAATCAAAAATAATAAAAATATTGCATTAAAAAAAGGAAAAAGATTTAAATGGAACGGAGCTTCAACAATAATAAGTTTCAATCCTAATTTGACCCTACTTTGTAACATGGTGCCATTCGACATTTTAACATTATATGGATTGTTTAATAACTGTAGTATGGTCTGGTGTCACTGTAGTATGGTCTGATGTCATTGTAGTATGGTCTGGTGTCACTGTAGTACGGTCTGATGTCATTGTAGTATGGTCTGATGTCATTGTAGTATGGTCTGATGTCACTGTAGTACGGTCTGATGTCATTGTAGTATGGTCTAGTGTCACTGTAGTATGGTCTGGTGTGACTATAGTACGGTCTGGTGTCACTGTAGTATGGTCTGGTGTCACTGTAGTATGGTCTGGTGTCACTGTAGTACGGTCTGATGTCATTGTAGTATGGTCTGATGTCATTGTAGTATGGTCTGATGTCACTGTAGTACGGTCTGATGTCACTGTAGTATGGTCTGGTGTCATTGTAATATGGTCTGGTGTCACTATAGTACGGTCTGGTGTCACTATAGTATGGTCTGGTGTGACTGTAGTATGGTCTGGTGTCATTGTAATATGGTCTGGTGTCATTGTAATATGGTCTGGTGTCACTGTAGTATGGTCTGGTGTGACTGTAGTATGGTCTGGTGTGACTGTAGTATGGTCTGGTGTCACTTTAGTATGGTCTGGTGTCACTGTAGTATGGTCTGGTGTCACTGTAGTATGGTCTGGTGTCACTGTAGTATGGTCTGACGTCACTATAGTTTGGTCTGATGTCACTGTAGTATGGTCTGGTGTCACTGTAGTATGGTCTGGTGTCACTGTAGTGCGGTCTGGTGTCACTGTAGTATGGTCTGACGTCACTATAGTTTGGTCTGATGTCACTGTAGTATGGTCTGGTGTCACTATAGTTTGGTCTGATGTCACTGTAGTATGGTCTGGTGTCACTATAGTATGGTCTAGTGTCACTGTAGTATGGTCTGGTGTCACTATAGTTTGGTCTGATGTCACTGTAGTATGGTCTGGTGTCACTATAGTATGGTCTAGTGTCACTGTAGTATGGTCTGGTGTCACTGTAGTATGGTCTGATGTCACTACAGTATGGTCTGATGTCACTGTAGTATGGTCTGGTGTCACTGTAGTATGGTCTGGTGTCACTATAATATGGTCTGGTGTCACTGTAGTATGGTCTGGTGTGACTGTAGTATGGTCTGGTGTGACTGTAGTATGGTCTGGTGTGACTGTAGTATGGTCTGGTGTCACTATAGTATGGTCTGGTGTCACTGTAGTATGGTCTGGTGTGACTGTAGTATGGTCTGGTGTCAGTGTAGTATGGTCTGGTGTGACTGTAGTATGGTCTGGTGTCAGTGTAGTATGGTCTGGTGTCACTATAGTATGGTCTGGTGTCACTGTAGTATGGTCTGGTGTCACTATAGTATGGTCTGGTGTCACTGTAATATGGTCTGGTGACACTGTAGTATGGTCTGGTGACACTGTAGTATGGTCTGGTGACACTGTAGTATGGTCTGGTGTCACTATAGTATGGTGTGGTGTCATTGTAGTATGGTCTGGTGTCACTGTAGTATGGTCTGGAGTCACTATAGTATGGTCTGGTGTCACTATAGTATGGTCTGGTGTCACTGTAGTATGGTCTGGTGTCACTGTAGTATGGTCTGGTGTCACTGTAGTATGGTCTGGTGTCACTGTAGTATGGTCTGGTGTCACTGTAGTATAGTCTGGTGTCACTGTAGTATGGTCTGGTGTCACTGTAGTATGGTCTGTTGTCACTGTAGTATGGTCTGATGTCACTGTAGTATGGTCTGGTGTCACTGTAGTATAGTCTGGTGTCACTATAGTATGATCTGATGTCACTGTAGCATGGTCTGATGTCACTGTAGTATGGTCTGGTGTCACTATAGTATGGTCTGGTGTCACTGTAGTATGGTCTGATGTCACTGTAGTACGGTCTGGTGTCACAATAGTATGGTCTGGTGTCACTATAGTATGGTCTGGTGTCACTGTAGTATGGTCTGGTGTCACTGTAGTATGGTCTGGTGTCACTGTAGTATGGTCTGGTGTCACTGTAGTATGGTCTGGTGTCACTATAGTATGGTCTGGTGTCACTGTAGTATGGTCTGGTGTCACTGTAGTATGGTCTGGTGTCACTGTAGTATGGTCTGGTGTCACTATAGTATGGTCTGGTGTCACTATAGTATGGTCTGGTGTCACTATAGTATGGTCTGGTGTCACTGTAGTATGGTCTGGTGTCACTGTAGTATGGTCTGGTGTCACTGTAGTATGGTCTGGTGTCACTATAGTATGGTCTGGTGTCACTATAGTATGGTCTGGTGTCACTATAGTATGGTCTGGTGTCACTGTAGTATGGTCTGGTGTCACTGTAGTATGGTCTGGTGTCACTATAGTATGGTCTGGTGTCACTGTAGTATGGTCTGGTGTCACTGTAGTACGGTCTGGTGTCACTATAGTATGGTCTGGTGTCACTGTAGTATGGTCTGGTGTCACTGTAGTACGGTCTGGTGTCACTATAGTATGGTCTGGTGTCACTATAGTATGGTCTGGTGTCACTATAGTATGGTCTGGTGTCACTGTAGTATGGTCTGGTGTCACTATAGTATGGTCTGGTGTCACTATAGTATGGTCTGGTGTCACTGTAATACGGTCTGGTGTCACTGTAGTATGGTCTGGTGTCACTATACTATAGTCTGGTGTCATTGTAGTATGGTCTGGTGTCACTGTAGTACAGTCTGGTGTCACTGTAGTATGGTCTGGTGTCACTATAGTATGGTCTGGTGTCACTGTAGTACAGTCTGGTGTCACTGTAGTATGGTCTGGTGTCACTGTAGTATGGTCTGGTGTCACTGTAGTATGGTCTGGTGTCAATGTAGTATGGTCTGGTGCCACTGTAGTACGGTCTTGTGTCACTGTAGTATGGTCTGGTGTCACTATAGTATGGTCTGGTGTCACTGTAGTATGGTCTGGTGTCACTGTAGTATGGTCTGGTGTCACTGTAGTACGGTCTGGTGTCACTGTAGTATGGTCTGGTGTCACTGTAGTATGGTCTGGTGTCACTGTTGTATGGTGTGGTGTCACTGTAGTATGGTCTGGTGTCACTGTAGTATGGTCTGGTGTCACTATAGTATGGTCTGGTGTCACTATAGTATGGTCTGGTGTCATTGTAGTACGGTCTGATGTCATTGTAGTATGATCTGGTGTCACTGTAGTATGGTCTGGTGTTACTATAGTATGGTCTGATGTCACTATAGTATGGTCTGGTGTCACTATAGTATGGTCTGGTGTCACTGTAGTATGGTCTGGTGTCATTGTAATACGGTCTGGTGTCACTGTGGTATGGTCTGGTGTCACTGTAGTATGGTCTGGTGTCACTGTAGTACGGTCTGGTGTCACTATAGTATGGTCTGGTGTCACTGTAGTATGGTCTGGTGTCACTGTAGTATGGTCTGGTGTCACTGTAGTATGGTCTGGTGTCACTGTAGTATGGTCTGGTGTCACTGTAGTATGGTCTGGTGTCACTGTAGTATGGTCTGGTGTCATTGTAATATGGTCTGGTGTCACTATAGTACGGTCTGGTGTCACTATAGTATGGTCTGGTGTGACTGTAGTATGGTCTGGTGTCACTGTAGTATGGTCTGGTGTCACTGTAGTATGGTCTGGTGTCACTGTAGTATGGTCTGGTGTCACTGTAGTGCGGTCTGGTGTCACTGTAGTATGGTCTGACGTCACTATAGTTTGGTCTGATGTCACTGTAGTATGGTCTGGTGTCACTATAGTTTGGTCTGATGTCACTGTAGTATGGTCTGGTGTCACTAT
This sequence comes from Pecten maximus, assembly GCF_902652985.1. NCBI lineage: Eukaryota > Metazoa > Mollusca > Bivalvia > Pectinida > Pectinidae > Pecten > Pecten maximus. The sequence continues at coordinate 32,210,827 of NC_047025.1, forward strand.
AGTATGGTCTGGTGTCACTGTAGTATGGTCTGGTGTGACTGTAGTATGGTCTGGTGTCACTATAGTATGGTCTGGTGTCACTATAGTATGGTCTGGTGTCCCTGTAGTATGGTCTAGTGTCACTGTAGTATGGTCTGGTGTCACTATAGTTTGGTCTGATGTCACTATAGTTTGGTCTGATGTCACTGTAGTATGGTCTGGTGTCACTATAGTATGGTCTAGTGTCACTGTAGTATGGTCTGGTGTCACTATAGTATGGTCTGACGTCACTATAGTTTGGTCTGATGTCACTGTAGTATGGTCTGGTGTCACTATAGTATGGTCTGGTGTCACTGTAGTATGGTCTGGTGGCACTGTAGTATGGTCTGGTGTCACTATAGTATGGTCTGATGTCACTGTAGTATGGTCTAGTGTCACTGTAGTATGGTCTGGTGTCACTATAGTTTGGTCTGATGTCACTGTAGTATGGTCTGGTGTCACTATAGTATGGTCTAGTGTCACTGTAGTATGGTCTGGTGTGACTGTAGTATGGTCTGGTGTCACTACAGTATGGTCTGGTGTCACTGTAGTATGGTCTGGTGTCACTATAGTTTGGTCTGATGTCACTATAGTATGGTCTGGTGTCACTATAGTATGGTCTAGTGTCACTGTAGTATGGTCTGGTGTGACTGTAGTATGGTCTGGTGTCACTACAGTATGGTCTGGTGTCACTGTAGTATGGTCTGGTGTCACTGTAGTATGGTCTGATGTCACTACAGTATGGTCTGATGTCACTGTAGTATGGTCTGGTGTCACTGTAGTATGGTCTGGTGTCACTATAATATGGTCTGGTGTCACTGTAGTATGGTCTGGTGTGACTGTAGTATGGTCTGGTGTGACTGTAGTATGGTCTGGTGTGACTGTAGTATGGTCTGGTGTCACTATAGTTTGGTCTGATGTCACTGTAGTATGGTCTGGTGTCACTGTAGTATGGTCTGGTGTCACTATAGTATGGTCTGGTGTCACTATAATATGGTCTGGTGTCACTGTAGTATGGTCTGGTGTCACTGTAGTATGGTCTGGTGTGACTGTAGTATGGTCTGGTGTCACTATAGTATAGTCTGGTGTCACTGTAGTATGGTCTGGTGTCACTGTAGTATGGTCTGATGTCACTGTAGTATGGTCTGATGTCACTGTAGTATGGTCTGGTCTCATTGTAGTATGGTCTGGTGGCACTGTAGTATGGTCTGGTGTCACTATAGTATGGTCTGATGTGACTGTAGTATGGTCTGGTGTGACTGTAGTATGGTCTGGTGTGACTGTAGTATGGTCTGGTGTGACTGTAGTATGGTCTGGTGTGACTGTAGTATGGTCTGGTGTCACTGTAGTATGGTCTGGTGTCATTGTAATATGGTCTGGTGTCACTATAGTACGGTCTGGTGTCACTATAGTATGGTCTGGTGTGACTGTAGTATGGTCTGGTGTCACTGTAGTATGGTGTGGTGTCACTGTAGTATGGTCTGGTGTCACTGTAGTATGGTCTGGTGTCACTGTAGTATGGTCTGGTGTCACTGTAGTACGGTCTGGTGTCATTGTAGTATGGTCTGATGTCACTGTAGTATGGTCTGGTGTCACTGTAGTATGGTCTGGTGTCACTATAGTACGGTCTGGTGTCACTGTAGTACGGTCTGGTGTCACTATAGTATGGTCTGGTGTCACTGTAGTATGGTCTGGTGTCACTATAGTATGGTCTGGTGTCACTGTAATATGGTCTGGTGTCACTGTAGTATGGTCTGGTGTCACTGTAGTACGGTCTGGTGTCACTGTAGTATGGTCTGATGTCACTGTAGTGCGGTCTGGTGTCACTGTATTATGGTCTGGTGGCATTGTAGTATGGTCTGGTGGCACTGTAGTATGGTCTGGTGGCACTGTAGTATGGTCTGGTGGCACTGTAGTATGGTCTGGTGGTACTGTAGTATGGTGTCTATAATATAATATAGTTTCCCGGATACACTTTTAAGACATTCTGCGTCAGTGTCTCCCCGAGGTCTATCATTGTTGTGTCGTTTCGACTCTTTACGTGTTCGTTTTGATGCTATGGTATCAGTTTCAGTTGTGCGTTGTCATTCGCCTTGTTGGAAGTAAACCCCATCAAATTATTATCTTATTTAGATACAACCAAGACTACATACAGCATCAAAGGAAAATCAGTCATTTAAGTGAAACAACCTTTAAATACCAGTTGAGTAATAGGTACCTGATATGCGAACAATGAATAAAAAACATCATACAACTATAAATATTGACAAGTCTACTTAGTATACCCGCAGGTTGTGACCTGACTCCACATAACGTACATTTCCCAGGTGATTATAGTATATGTCCAAGATTATTATTGTTCATTAGCTTACCTGTCTGTCTATTCCGTAATTACAGGTATTGTGTATATAATGATCACTGGTAACACATTAATCTATCTGTATTAGTCGATAGAGTAATTAGGAAATAAAAACATACCTATCCATCGTCATATCTAGGGTGATAAAGCGTAATGGCTGTCAGGGAAGGGTAGATAGAGTTAGTTAATGAGGACTTAGTATGCAGTCTATGATAATGGCCGGCCTGAATGATACATTACAATTACGTCTTTCTACCACGGAAAACGTTACATATCTATCTAATGTAGACGTATGGTTAGTAACAAAAATAAACACTAATTTGAAATGAAGAACTTCCTAACAAACGGACGGTGAAGATTTGATATACGAGGAAACAGGTAGCATGCCTTCGAGCATCGAACTACGAAAAATAATTACAGTTATGGAGGAACCTGAATTACGTGTCATGTATACAACAATTACTGCAGTAAGCGATCACAGATTTACATCGTCAGATACCGGTAGATGGAGTCTACATTGACGTCATTGGGCGGGAATTGCCCTTCAGGACTCATTTATCTCAACCTTGTAAAAAAAAAAATTTTTTTTTTTTTTATTTGAACTCTGTTTAACATCACAATACAAATCACTTTACAACATAATACATTTACCAACAACATATATACATCACTATAACAACGCTATAGGACTATTTTCTTGACTAATATTTCGTAGTGCATTATAATTAGTAAATTCTATTTCAATATATTCCTAACTTTGTTTCCCATCTAGTAATTCATGACAATATACTTCCTGGGAATGGAGAACAGCAATTCCTGTGATTGCATACATTGTTCTACTTTATGATCATAGCAAACTTGAGTTTTTAAACATCTTACGAAGCCTTTTAAAATTAATTTATTGTTTAAAACAGCATACTTACAACATGAATTGCCGTGTTCTGGCTACCTGGTAACACTGAAACTGTTGAAAATTGAGTTGTATCCTCTATCCTCCAAATTGGAACAGAAAGTAATCCCCAGAACTTTTATTGGACCGTTTATCCAATTTATATTAATATCAGGGCAAATTCTTTGTGGAGAATTAGCTTTATCCACACGATATTTGTTTTCTTAATGTTTGACTTTAGTACAGCTCCAAGGGAACTTTCATATCCATCCAATAGTAATGTGAATTCATCAGCAAATTGCAGATGTTTTTGTTTGTTTTTGTTTAATCATCATACCCCTAATTTCCTTGTTATTTCTCACTATACTAGCCCAAATTACGGCACACATGATAAATATGCATTCTTTGTATATGTGGAAACAGAATATCTGTATCTACAATATCTTCCTAACGTTTAAAAGGGAAAATATAATTTTGACTGATATACAACTTAAAGTCATGGTTCAGAATTTTCATCCATTCGGATGTATTTGGTAAAACATTTTAAAAGGCCGATGTTCTTTGTATAAATCTCCAAGACATGGAATCGAACGCCTATCAAAATCTACAAACGCTTAATCAGGTATGATATTGATATTAATGTAGATCATAATATCATAGAATGTTCTCGCCTATTAATCTTCCCTTAAACATCCAGTTTGGTTTTCATGGATTAAATATGGTAATGTAGGTTATATTCTGCTGGCTAAGCATCCAGATAACAGGTTGTAAGTAGTGTTTGTGTAAACTATCCCGGGTTATTTCCTCTGGGAACTAATAATACCTTTCTTTTGTGTGTGTAAATGACAAGGATTTACATGTAAAGGAACATTTTATAAATAATTAAAAATGAATGTCTTTATATCCTTCCAGATCTTGTTTAACCTGATGGAATTCCATGTTTTCATTACTCAGTCCTTTTAAAGCAGAGCTTACTTCTTCCATTAAGATTGCACATTCAAGATCCATCTTGTGATGCCAACACTTTGCCTATATGCAATTCTTTTTGATGAAGTCAATAATCTTGTTCATTAGTGTCACAATTCATTAGACAGGATTAAGGTCATTATAATTGATCTGTATTAGGAATCATATGTTCTGGAAATGTTTTTAGATTTGGAGATGACTTAATTTAACTATGAATGTTGTCATGTCGTATTCTACCTTTAATTGAAAAATATTGCCTACTTAATTCTTCAACATCTATTATGTTGTTCTTTTGTATACGAGATTAGATTCCTATCAGATGTGTTTTATTGACGAGGGTTTTTATTGAGAGGAACTGTTATAGACAGGAATACGTATCAATAGGACTATAAAATAAGGCCCCAATGTAAATCCGGATGATGTTGATGTGAAGTTAATTAATGTAATTGAAAAAAAAAAAACGAAAAACCTTACGCGCGCTGAAACATTCATTAACACAATAACCTGATGATTTCTGACGTGAAATTCATTTGCATAAATCAGAATTATGTACTGTGTCCGCCAGTCCAGAGTGTGCGTTACCATGGAGCAACTGTAAGGAGGGTTAATGGCACGCGATGGATATAATACGTTGGAGCAAACATGATATTCCTAATCACTCAGGAGAACACAATACCGGTGTAAATACTAGATACTTTTAAAGTGTACTGAGGATTGCAAAACTCTGTTGGATAAGGCCGATTGTAATTTGATTTTGATTAGCTTTCATATATAATTGTCACCTGATAACTTGGGTTTGATATGATAAAACTGACACCTAGCCCATTGCCAATGGATAACGGGTTAGCCAATTAGATGTAGAACAGTATCATAATGTGACCAAGTATTGTATCATGCTAACGAGTCCAGGTGATATTTCATGATGATGACACTACAAAAATGCTCTCTAGTGCCCCCACCTTCCGTCTTCCTATGTCTGACCTTAGCCATTGCGAGGATGGGAAACCCCAGGAAAACCATTTACAACCGTAACTGAACACACATCTGTACAGAAAACGAATATCTAATGTATAGCCAAGCCTCCACTCACAATAAATACGTATGATATGTTTGAGTAAAAATGATTGCTGCTCCTAAATCTTGTCACTGTTTCGTATTTTTGCATTTACCTGTCATTATAAGGATAATGTAAACGTCTTTATCTCTAGGTATCGAGTTGCCTCAGCTATTGGAATCATACGGCCGCCATTTTTACACGTACGCCTATTCCCGTGGTTACGACCGTATGATGAAGACTTTAGGACGAGACTTCTTCTCCTTCGTACAGAACCTCGATCTGCTCCATTCATTGTTGGCACTCACATACAAGGGCATGCGCCCACCACAGTTCCGGTACGTACTTAGACGGTTGTAATATAAATCTACCAATAGAAAGAGATATGTTTTGAATATGTCCGGTCAATTACAAATGGAAATAACGACAGATGAATTGGGTCCTAAACTTTAGCGTATATCGAACTCATGTCATTTTGTTTATTCTTCCAAGATTACCTTGTCGTGCGAATTCTGTAGTCTGATGATACATTTAACGGACTTGCTGAAAGTTTGTCTTAAAATGTGAATAATCCTGCATGTCACAAGGAAAATAATGTTACAACAGCAGCAGCAGCAACAACAAAAACAACAGCAACAACAATAAACACTTAGTTCATGTATTCAAATGTCGAGATGATTATGTTAAATATGATACACTCAGTGTCCTCACACTAGACATGAATTAGATTTCAATACAAGCGAATTAAATCTATTATGAATTGTGTACGATGTTGTTACAACATCTGTTTTATATTGGTAGGTGTGAGAGGAAGAACAACAAACTGTTGGTACACGTATACACAGTGAGACCGGCTATGTATCCAGTCGCAGTGGGTAGGTTATAGCGGAAGTCATACCTATCACTTATTTACTATATACACTGTAAACTATATATGTTTGGTAGATGTAATAGAATAGCAATAAAACATCATCATGTAATAGCTCCGTCCTCCGGGCCGCCGTATTCAAATATGTTTATAAAAGAAGATGTTTAAAAAAAAAAAAAATCTTAAAACCGGCCAAACTAACCATTACCAGCGTATCAAGTCAGTGTTTAATATCGTATACATACATGACATTTACTACTATTGATTCTGAAGTATCATTTCAACTTCTTACATTACAGGTACATTAAAGGAAGTTGCTAAGCAACTTTTTGATACAGAGATTGAAATGGAGCTTGTCGAAAGACTTACAGGCGAAATATTTGAATCCAAATTTTGCGAACATGTGATTTTCGACGTGAAAGTCATTGGCGTAGATCGAGGAATGGGTATTGATGTTTCAAAAACTCGGAACTGCAGCGTGGTGTTGGATAAAGGGATCAAACCGGACGATCTGGACAGATACATGGACAATCAGATGGTCAGTCTTCCCCGCCGTAGTTTACATCTGGCTATCCCATACAGTGTCATCTTTAACGACAAAATGCACATTCTCGGGGCTGGCTTACACTTGAAAACTCTGTGCTCAGACCTAGAAAAGGCTAACATTAAATTTAACGATGTGTTCGAGATCAAAGAACCCAGTGTTACCCTATCATTTAAAAACATAATGAATTGTTCCAACACGTATATGTACTTTTTCCTGCAAATGAAGCCGAGGAAAGGCAAAAACAATATTGAAGAGGAATGCCCGTTACTCCGAGGTACTTATGAATATACAGGATCATTGTGAAATGAGCAAAAGACATAAATATCTAATAAGTTTTCTAAAGCAAGCACAACAAAGCCGTGAAAGAGACATTTCATAAAATATAACGAAACATACGTTCTGGTGATGTTTACCTGCCATTAATAAGAAAATCATCAATATTTATGGTAATATAACTATCATATATATTCAGCGAAGGAATTTGTAACGAGAATATCATTGAAATTAGGATAATAGTAGCTGACGTGATATTATGTTAACAACAGATGGTAGGAAGCAAAACTCTTATGTTAGTAGTACGGAAAGACATGCTGTGTTCCTTTGTATTGGACAGAGAGACAGATCATATGAAGACATCTTTAATTTTTGTATCAGGTCACATGGTTCCTTTGGAGAACCGGAAGCACATTGCTTTCCTAGGCAGTCCATTCTTTGAGAGCATCGGTGACCTGTTGGCGTCCACGTGCTACCTCAACAACATCCCACAAGATCAAATCACCATGGAGATCATGTTTATGAACGAACAGCGGAGAGCTGACGTGGAAATGAGGTTAGAACCAAACATTATATTGTCAGCTTCACGCTGATACCATATTGGACAATGATTTTCTACTCATTAAAAATCTTCATTGCAAATTTGATGACATCAATTTCACGATCGTTCATTGCCTTTACGCTTATGGAGTAAATTGTCATAAAACTTTCCCGTGATATTCGTCAATATGTGTTGTTGGTTTTTTTTTCCGCCAGCAGTCGATAATTGGAACATGGCCTTGAACATTATAGGGGAAGCAGGGATGTAACTATCATATAGCTTAGCTGTAAGATTATAAGGTAATATTATGGTAAACCGCTGATGTTAAAGAGTCCGTTGTGTTCCTGTTTTGAAGTTCTTGAGGTATATCTAAACGGTAAATTTCATGATAACATCTCGACAACATATATCTACAGGCAAGTGAAGGAATGAAGAAGGGCTCTAGCGTTTGAAACTAGCACTTTCCTTTCTTAACTAGTTTATGAAAGAAATAGCTTTGTTATGATTTGTCCTCACAATTAATATCAACAATATTGGGTGTTTATAGTAAGAAACTAGACGAGACGACTGCAACAATGAAAAAGCTAGCAAGTGCTCTAGAACAGGAAAAGAAAAAGACCGACACCCTGTTGTATGAGATGTTACCCGTCAAGGTGGCAAATCAGTTAAGGAATGGCGAGGTGGTATCGGCAGGTAAGACTGGGTAATTTATTTTACTTAGAAAATCATAAATACTTTAACTTGTAACATATAGAGAAACTTATTCGTGTGAGATAATTATATTTGAGATTTTTGAAGCGAAAAGCGTCTTAGATTTCTTCATTGTGAGGAGGCTCGCATGAAAAGGAAAAGAACGGACTATTTTTTTTTTGTTTTTTTTTTGTTTTACAAAAACCACAAAGTCTCCTTGAAATATTGGTTCATGCTGTCTTGTGACTACATGTGTTTTATGGGCGGTCTCAGACTGCATTTATGAGTTCAACCTAGAGCCGACCGCCGAACCCATGGGTTTAATCAAACGTAAGTCACAACGCATTTTCAGAAGTAGTTGGTGAGTGGACATTATCAACAGGCTAGATATATACCACAAAGGAATTCGGGTACATAATGCTCAGTTTGAGAACATATACAGATATCATTGTACCCCTGGGTATCTATGTTTTAGTCTTGTATTCTAGTAGTATGCACACAAAATATCAACCATAAGTTATTTTCTTAAAAAATATACAACATCTCGGGGAAAGAAACTAGACGTCCTCGAAAATATGCATGTTTTCCAATTTCATGGCACAAACTATTTCCCGTACATATGTATGTCATGGAAGACCTTCAATAGGGATTCTGTGATTATGGTATCGGCTAAATGACCATCTAATTTTAATTTTGTTAATTTGCCAATGGTATATGTCACAGGAAGAAATTGCGGGACATAAAGACAAACTCCCAAATTCCTGCTGGTTCTTTATTTATTCACAAACCGGAGACATTTCCAGACGTACAAACATAAAAACCCCATAAACATAAAAACAGCTGGACTAAGTACAATGTATATACGGTATATATCAATATATACCGGCTAATACTACGTGTATACGAATACGCGCTTAATGTTGATATTCAATAAATCTCTATTACACGGTAAATATCTATTCTGTATAGTATGGGGCAAAGAAGTAATTCAAACAGTGTAAACAATAAGGCTTGTTAAATTTTCGAGGCAATCCGCCCCTTTATCAAAACACAAAAAATTACAAATACAATCACATAATATATATAAGAAGTACTGGAAATACAATAAAATACAATAAGAATAATGTTTTAGTAACTGGAGAAACCACAATGAACCCTTCGGCAAACGTGCGGCGCAATTCGAAGGGTTCATTGTGGTTTCTCCAGTTACTAAAACATTATTCTTATTGTATTTTATTGTATTTCCAGTACTTCTTATATATATTATGTGATTGTATTTGTAATTTTTTGTGTTTTGATAAAGGGGCGGATTGCCTCGAAAATTTAACAAGCCTTATTGTTTACACTGTTTGAATTACTTCTTTGCCCCATATAATCATTACAAGTAATTCGTATCCTCCATACATTTATGTGAGGATCCAGTGTTATCTGGATTATACTGTTCATATTACTTCTTTGACCCTTATTCTGTATAGTATACATACCTTCCAAGACTTCAGCAGTCTGGTGAATTAGTGTCACGTCGTATACATACATCGTAAGGTAGTAGTTGCTGGACCCCGGAGGATACGTCTCAGCCAACGATTAAATGGCAACTGCGATGATTCGCGTGAGTTATGGAGTTTTATCTAACGTTCTCTCACTCATACACGCTTTTTCACACTTTCACACCCTAATTTACATATAAGACATAAACAAGACTAAATAAGGACAATCACGAGACGACCACCTGAACTACAGACAAGATACAGACGTTACTATAAATAGACAAGGTACTTTCCACAATACAAGTAACTCGACGACACATACATATTTGTAAATCATATACTGTATACAAATATTTAATTAGCCCCATACTTGTACCGGTGACATATAAATATGGCATTGTCCGTGCGTTCTCCACATCGACATTTTGTTTATGGACCAACAAATAAATTGTGCACTTAGCAGGTTAGTTATTTGAAATTACCGTTCATAAATTTGTCTTCTAGATATTTCTCATTTGACCTGAAAACAAAAATACCTTTGTGAATAAGTACGATTTGGCATTTCGACAATCCACTTTTCATCACATATTATTGAGTTGAAATAGATTTTCAAACGGCATCAAATATTCGGCAAACGGCATCAAATATACATTCATTAAGCATTTAATCCATGATATAAGTTGGAGTTTCTTTTTACTTTAAAGTTTTTGTATTGATATATAATACATTTCTGTTTACACTAGAGAAGCACGAATGTGTTACCATCCTATTCAGCGATATTGTGACGTTTACCAACATGGCTGCCAACTGTGAACCTATTCAAATCGTCGCCTTGTTAAATGACCTTTTTATGGGATTTGACAACTTGTCGACCGAATATGATGTTTATAAGGTAAGACCAGCATGGCCTACTCGAATCAACGTGACTATATAGATAAAACAGAACACTTGCATTTTAAATACGAACAATAGTATCAAGGGTAATTGGAAGCACAAATTGACTTTCCATTTCAACTTTCAAATTAAATTTGACGATGATCCAAACTATAAAATAGATTTTGTAAGCATATTCTTAGATTATATTAGAGGGTAACTCCTTCCGAATAGTCAAGAAATGATTGAATAAAATGGACGTAAATTTACTAATACTTTCAATTTCGGATAGGTTGAAACAATCGGCGACGCATACATGGTGGTATCGGGAGTTCCGGAATCTATCGCTGATCATGCGCAGAGGATTGCTACCATGGGTTTAGGAATGATAGCGGAAACTAAGCGTGTAATTTCCCCTGTTACAGGCAATCCAATCCAGGTACAATTATATAATTATATCTGTCATCGGAACATGTATCATTATAATGCATGTATTTATGTTCTGAAACATTCTTAAAGCCATGCTTTATATATTTAATCTCGTTTTAGAAATGTTCTGTAATTGTATTTTAATTGAGTTTAACATTGATGATTTCCGTTAACATTGGTTATAATAATATATCAATTTAAATCAATACATATGATAATGTATTTGTTGTTTTGATTTGTATATGTGTATCATGCTCCCACTATGTATAAAGCCGATGTAATTACAGATACGAGTGGGGATCCACACAGGCCCGGTGGTGTCGGGAGTAGTCGGGTCGAGGATGCCGCGTTATTGCCTGTTTGGGGATACGGTTAACACCGCATCGCGCATGGAGAGTCACGGAGTTCCTGGCCGTGTTCACATCAGTGGTTCTACATATCAGTAAGTACCGGCTATATCAGACAAAAAAGGACTCATGTGGATCACCCAGGTCAAATCTAAGTAATGTCACGTTCGCTAAATAAGAGCCAGTTTGTGGAAACATTATCATGTTTGTGACCATGAAATGTCTCTGTACTAATGTTCATCGTCCTTTATTTCGAAACCCATGATATGGTTGTTTTAAATTGTTTATAACTGTAACTGATATCGTGGTATTTGAAACAAGTCATTGAATAGCAAATTATCTATGGTGAATAGTATGCTACTCTGAATATATCAGAACAGACCATCACTCCCCCCTTTAGATATACAAATACATTGATTTCGAATGATACAGGTTGATTCGACTCTAGGGATGTTTCAGTTTCCTCAAAATCTTCAATTTGCAAGTTTGACCCGCGTTTCCTGTTAATGCGCTTGTAGTCCCCTTATCACTTGCCCGGATATCGCCATGGGAACGTGACAACATTTGAATTTCAGCTAGACCTATTCCCAAAATTCAGTCATTACCTACAAGTGTGATATGTCTCTGCATAATGTAATCATATGAGCAATAATATACACGTGGAAATTGTGAATCAGAAAGGACACGTGTGCAGAACATAGCAACCACGGTAGGATCACAGGCACATGGAAGGGTCTTATTGTGTGAATGAGGGGACACTAGGGTATACTGAATTTACATAAGTAGTACCCTCCCTATATACTCAATAAGACCCTTCGGTACATCTTAATTTGTACATATGGCTAGACGACATGCAAAGCTACAATGTTAGCTTTCACGTGCTTTAAGTGACTATTAGACTTCATTCTCATTATCATAGTGAAGATATAGCGATGCACTATACCTTCTATCGTGAAAATGTTCTATAAATGTGTGTTTACGGGCTTAAAACATCGTTTACCTCGGTAAATGTTTGTAAACAATCCTATACGTATGAAAAAAGTCGAATGAGGTCACGTCGGTGCGAGTGGCAAGTCCGCGCGGTGGTTTATTTAGTAACATAACATACTTGTAGGACCTACCGAATTGAAATGTCACTGTCACGGACGCGGACACTTGTAATTTCCGTAATTAAGGGAGGAAAGTTTTAGCTTTATAATATACTTTTGACAAATGCAACGCCTGATAATATTTTCCTTCAATGGTTTTTACAGTTATAACCGTTTTAAGAGTAGTGGAAACATCCTTTGCTAGTCTGCCTATCACATCTATCTCGTAGCAAAGATACTTTAAAAAAATGACAGCGTTCTTATGTCTATTTGGCAGCTTCGTTATTTTTTTCAGTCGACAACTGGTAGACCGCGATCGAAGGTTAGCAACTATGAACTTCAAGAAAAAGACTTCTTATACCTTTATAATGCATGCAATCATCCCATTGACTAAGGGATTATAACTCGATTTTAATATCACAATTGGATTGAATTGATCAATCAATATATCCAAAAACATTCTGAATTCGTCATGAATTTGGTAGGCAATTGACAGGTATTTGAAATGTACATCTCACATTAGAATATTATCCCTGTTCACTGATGCCTTGAGCATTGTTATGGAGATCAGCAGATTGTTTTCTGCTAAATAGTCGCAGTCCTTGACAGCATCGAATGATCGGTATGACATCTTCTAATCCGGTGATTCATTTCTTTTTTCAAATCCATCTGAACATCATGTTTTTATTGAATACATCCTAGATGAACAGAAATAAACACTGCGTTTGATCTTTGTTCAAAATACACATGAATAAATCCTTAGCCTTCGAATCATGTACCGGTCCGTACTAGAACGAATATTCATACCCTGCCTACACTGCTCTCCGGCAGGGTATGAAGTCCCTCCCATTGCCGATAGTGTAGCAAGCCCCGATGTGATTCACATCGGGCAGTATTAGCAGTGGTAAAATTTTTCTCGGATAGAAAAACACATGTAAATTGATGATTCTGGTATCTATTATGAATATTCAAGCAACAAACCTGCACATTACTTCAAATGTTTGACAATAAATAGTAAAATCCAAAACGAGCAAGACACACGGAGATATCAGTTCAAACATACCGCCATCTTTGATACAAGTGTAAAGGTCAATTTCCTTATAAGGAAATCAAAATAAATTGATGCTAATGAGGTTTCCCGCGAGATTTCAACAGAAAAACAGATTCGGAGTAATATATCTCGGTAAGGAAGGTTAATTCATTCTGAAATTATTTAATTACGCAAAGTAAGATTCGCTTTCTTCACAAGAGTTACAAAAGAGTGGTTAAATATCTCTGATTATGTATTTATTTATCGTAGTAGCTTCATCCATATATGGATCACGGGTTCCATATTTGGGTTAGAATCCTCGCGAGAGTTCTTCGAAAAGTATCATGGCGGATCAAGGAGACAACTCCGAGCAGTATGATATCAGAATATGTGAATTAAAGATTTCTAGATTAGACGGTAGGCTAATACATTGCAAAATTGTATTAGAAATGTTTAATTATACGAACTATTACTCCAAAGTTAAACGATATCCGCTATTTGTAGCATTTTCGAGGTTCACTGTTTTGCTACATTACGAGCAATGGGAGGGAATCGTAGCTCTGACAACGACCATCTGTCAGAAATTGTCCGTCCGTCGTCCAGAGCTACGTTATCGCAGCTAGTCCGTACGAGAGCAAAAGGAAACAAACAAACAAACAAAAAAACAATACAACCGCGTTTACCCTATATGTTTATATTTATTTCAGAAAACTTATCGGTACGGAATATGAACTTGAGCCCAGAGGACAAGTAGAAATCAAAGGCAAAGGTTTAATGAACACGTACTTCATCAATGGCAAGTCAAACGACGTAAAGGCGTCCCAAATACCAAAAGTCAGCAAAGTGCAGAATACAGACGGGGAAAAGGAATCCCAAATACCAGAAGTCATCAAAGTCCTGAATACAGACGACGTCAAGGCTTGTGCGAATACCGCGCCTCTTCAAGATGACAAGGTTACAAATGAAAACACTATCACGAATGATCAAAACACACCGCCATCAACGAGTAACACAAGCGATAATGCAGATGATAGGAGAAAGGTGGGTCAAAGCTCGCTGTGTCTGATATTGTAGGATAACAGTATCTGGATGTACGTATGGGTATACAGTCAAATCTACATCGGCTTGTCTGAGTGTGCGCGTAGTCAAAGCTTACTGAGCCGTCTTACTTCCAGTTGGACAAAGTTGTTTGTTGAGGAAATAAAGACGGGCCTACTGGTCTTATGTTGCGTTCAGACGAGTTTCGACAAAGAATTTCAATGCGTTATCGTCGATATATTCCGTCAAGATTTATGCCTGAAATATTACATTAAAATTGACGAACCGACTTATCCGTATACACAAACAGGACCCTGTGTACCAGGTATACAAGCTCAAGACCTCCGTTTCTCATCTGAGCTGATCCTTGGTTCACCAAACAATTAGTAAACATTGCCCTGATCTTTGGATAAGGTGGTTTACTTCATTTCAATATGATATTGTGCCCATCGTCGTAAACTCAAGAGACTGTTTAAAAAAAGAAGAAAATTTCATTTGTATCAACTAAATAGCAGATATTTGTTGTTTGTTTTGTTTGTTTTTGTTTGTTTCTTTTTGTTTTTTCCTTTCTCTGCTTTTTTTCCCTTTCTTTTTTGTATCATGCGTCAGAATTATCTTTCTCTAATTTCAAGGAGAACCGATGCCTTTATTACATGACCCTTGTATATCCCATTTGATGGTTTGAGAATGTTCCTGATTGTTGGTTTTCCCTGTGGAATCGCATGTTTCCTGGTGTCATGTTAGGGACATTGATATTGATTGATCTGATTATCTATATATGTCTTTGATGTACTGTAGATAGAGGATGGTATAGATTAGTTAGTGACTGGTTAACCGTATACCGACTATAGCCAGCTTTCTGTCGGCATGGTGATGTAGATATATCCGCTACCTATTGTATATTAAAGTGGATAGATCGTCAGAATCATCCAATCACGTGCTCAGTCAAGGCATGTCTTACTACCTTGTTCTCATACTAATTAAAAGTCTTAAAAGTGAAAAAATAAACTGGATTTATTGCATTTTTGCCAGTTAAATATATAAATTTATTGCATTTTTGCCAGTGAAATATAGAAATTTATCGACCTAATAAAAGCAGTGATGAGCAGTGAAAATATAAGATTTTGCGGTGAAAATATAAGTTTTGCAGTGAAAATATAAGTTTTCCGTTTTTGACCAATGAAAGCGTACCTTTGTATTCACCTCGTTGAAACTTGCCGGTTTTTCCAATCGAACCGCAGATAGATAAATTGGTTATTTTGCTGTATTTCTTAAATTTTCAGACTATAGTTTTTGACAAAATACTCACTTGACGTTAGCTAGTTATGCACAGATTCTCATATAACAGCAGAAAACGCTTAAATTGTGTTGATCAGTCCTCAAGCAGTTATGTTGATTTCTGGACCATTATCTACTTGGTCATGTAACTGAAGACTCTAGGCGAACAAATACAGACGGGTGACATTGGCATAAATATGAGCAACATCCAGCCAATCTCCAATTGTTGATACTACAAATAAAGCTAAACATGGAAGTATACCATTGAAGAAAATAACTATCCGACCAAATGAAAAGCCATGAATGTCAAACGAGGTAAGCTTGGAATAGAATCCATCAAAACCAATGCAGACCGACTGCCAAGATCATTTGACAACTTTCTGAGCGAATAGAACGATCAACTGAATAGTAAATATCACCAAAGATATATGTATGTATAGACACAAAATTAAGAACACTCCCTAAATGATACAAAAATTGGCTCATCATCTAAATGGTGAAAAAATCTTCGTAAAATTAATAATAAGTAAATCAGTATTTATGCGATATAATTGATAAGCAAGGAAAATCATATAATGGTGGATCGGTTCAAAACCGTAGTGTGCATTTTCCCATTTACTCATTTCTATCATTCATACTGTATAAAATTTTTAAATGTAAATTACTAAACAACTTTAACGTACTTACTAATTAACAAATCCCCACAAAGGGTACGTAAAATATTCATTCTTATTTCTAGATATACAACTGGTTTTCTTAACTCAGCTTAACTGTGAAAATCAGAATGCAGTACCCATGACTGGCCCCAAACAAAGATGTCCTGTGACGGATTCTAGGCTCTCCAAATATTATACTTCTTAAAAAAGTTATAGATCATACCATCATATAACAACTGCTAAATATTTTCTTCCAAGCTCGTATTACAAATTTGAATATTAAATGTTCCATGCTTAAAAAATTGTTGATATTGAAAATGTACTAAACAACCTGAATCTGGTTACCAACGCGATTGATTAAACAAAATAAAGATGAAACAATTCAAACCAAATCAATTTAATTATAACTGTGTTTTCATCATCAAAATTACGTATGAAGGTCAAAATCACGTTAATGGAACTTCACTCAGGCATGAAGTTCAATTGATTTATTTTCTTAAAGGTTAATGTACAAATGTAGTTAGTCAATTCATTACATACTTTTAAAAATACTTGCATGTGACACTGATCATCAATAAAGCAAAACCGATAAGAGCGTCATTGTCATTGAAGTCCCGTGAGTGAGCTTTTCCCTATATATTTGTATTTTGAAACGTCTCTTGTTTATGACTCAAATTGATAAAAATATCACCAAATTCGTTACAGTAGTTGACTATGTACAAAGAATTTTTAGGGGATCAAATTCAAAGCTTAGAGTCACTTGATTGAAGTTATTAAACAATTTAGAGCAATTTTTCTGGAAAAACTGTATTTGATATAATTGAACTTTACGTAGAAATTATACTTCCGATTCCGTATGTTCAGAATAAGACGATTGAATGTACAACTTGCACAAAAGTGAATATGAATTTCAATTTAGTAAGATACAGTATCTGCCAAATAATGAATACAACAACATCATCCAAATAAAACGTCCTCCTAAGACTCGTCAGTGATGCTAGGGACATCATACAACTGTAACGCCCGTCTAGGACTCGTCAGTGATGCTACATCTTCGCTAGCCAAGGCTTCTGATTACGTTACACTTCACAAATAAAACGTCCTCCAAGGACTCGTCAGTGATGTTAATGACATCATATAACTGTAACGTCCTTCTAGGGCTCGTCAGTGATGATAGGGACATCACACAACTGTAACGTCCTTCTAGGGCTCGTCAGTGATGTTAGGGACATCACACAACTGTAACGTCCTTCTAGGGCTCGTCAGTGAGGATAGGGACATCACACAACTGTAACGTCCTTCTAGAGACTCATGAGTGATGTTAAGAGACATACAACTGTAACGTCCGACACAAAGGGTACGTAAAATATTAATCTATTTCTAGATATACAACTGTGTTTTAATCCACAAGCACTATCTCATCTACTATATTCGCCTTTTCTTAACTATATTAACTGTGAAAATCAGAATGCAGTACCAATGACTGGTCCAAAACAAAGATGCCGTGAGACTGATTCCAGGCTCTACAAATACTGTACTTCTTGCAAAAATCATATAACAACTGCTAAATATTTTCTTCCTAGCTCGTATTACAAATTTGAATACTAAATGTTCCTTGCTTAAAAATTTGTTGATATTGAAAATGTACTAAATAACCTGAATCTAGTTACCAACGTGATTGACTAAACAAAATAAAGATGAAACAATTCAAACCAAATCAATTTAATTATAACTGTGTTTTCATCAAGATTACGTATGAAGGTCAAAATCACGTTAATGGAACTTCACTCAGGCATGAAGCTCAATCGATTTATTTCTTATATAATTAAAAGTTAATTCATTAAATAGTTCTTGCATGTGACAATGCTCAGCAATAAAGCAAAGCCGATAAGAGCGTCATTATCATTGAAGTCCCTTGGATGAGCTGTATTTGATATAATTGAACTTTACGTAGAAGTTATACTTCCGATTCCGTATGTTCAGAATAAGACGATTGAATTTAGTAAGATACAGTATCTGCCAAATAAGGAATACAAAAACATCATACAAATAAAACGTCCTCCTACGACTCGTCAGTGATGCTAGGGACATCATCCAGCTGTTACGTCCTTCAAAGACTCGTCAGTGATAAAAAAAGACATAAAAAACTGTAGCGTCCTTCTAGGACTCGTCAGTGATGCTAGGGACATCATATAACTGTAATGTTATTCTAGGACTCGTCGGTAATGTTAGGGACATCATACAACTGTGTCGTCCTTCTAGGACTCGTCGGTGATGTTAGGGACATCATACAGCTGTGTCGTCCTGATAGGACTCGTCAGTGATGTTAGGGACATCATACAACTGTGTCGTCCTTCTAGGACTCGTCGGTGATGTTAGGGACATCATACAACTGTAATGTTATTCTAGGACTCGTCGGTGATGTTAGGGACATCATACAACTGTTTCGTCTTTAGGACTCGTCAGTGATGCTAGGGATATCATACAACTGTAATGTTATTCTAGGACTCGTCGGTAATGTTAGGGACATCATACAACTGTGTCGTCCTTCTAGGACTCGTCGGTGATGTTAGGGACATCATACAGCTGTAATGTTATTCTAGGACACGTCAGTGATGTTAGGGACATCATACAACTGTGTCGTCCTTCTAGGACTCGTCGGTGATGTTAGGGACATCATACAGCTGTAATGTTATTCTAGGACTCGTCGGTGATGTTAGGGACATCATACAACTGTTTCGTCCTTCTAGGACTCGTCGGTGATGTTAGGGACATCATACAACTGTAATGTTATTCTAGGACTCGTCGGTGATGT
Source organism: Pecten maximus (assembly GCF_902652985.1). Classification (NCBI taxonomy): domain Eukaryota; kingdom Metazoa; phylum Mollusca; class Bivalvia; order Pectinida; family Pectinidae; genus Pecten; species Pecten maximus. Next base: position 32,230,073 of record NC_047025.1, read on the forward strand.
TGGGGATATCATACATCTGTGTCGTCCTTCTAGGACTCGTCGGTGATGTTAGGGACATCATACAGCTGTACTGTTATTCTAGGACTCGTCGGTGATGTTGGGGATATCATACAACTGTTTCGTCCTTCTAGGGCTAGGGATATCGCGTATAGAATTCGAAATGAGATATTATATAAAACTATGCCTTAACAGATGTCAAAATAAAGGAGAGACGTATGCTAACATCCTAATTAAATCATTTTGTCAGTTTGGGACAGTGTAAGGTCTTTATTTCCTGCATATTTGAAGATTAATTACACAGATGAGCATTAATGATAACACACAAAATATATACAAAAGAGCATCACATGGCTAACACTAACTTATACATTTGTAGTCCTATTGTACACAATCGTTCATCACAGTCCTATTGTAGTCCTATTGACAATCGTTCATCACATGGCTAACACTAACTTATACATTTGTAGTCCTATTGTACACAATCGTTCATCACATGGCTAACACTAACTTATACATTTGTAGTCCTATTGTACACAATCGTTCATCACATGGCTAACACTAACTTATACATTTGTAGTCCTATTGTACACAATCGTTCATCACATGGCTAACACTAACTTATACATTTGTAGTCCTATTGTACACAATCGTTCATCACATGGCTAACACTAACTTATACATTTGTAGTCCTATTGTACACAATCGTTCATCACATGGCTAACACTAACTTATACATTTGTAGTCCTATTGTACACAATCGTTCAATCAATTAAAAAGATACCTCATAGATCTTCTATATCTCAACGATTTCCTTCATATTGGCCTTTACTTGATCTATTAATTTTATTTATTTATTTATTTTTTGTTTTTGTTTTTTGTTTTTGTTTTGCACTGTTTATCCTAATCTGACGGCAATCTTAATAATTAAAAGTACATTTTGTATTTCATCATCATTTTAGTTAAAACGGATTCAGTTACCTGTAGAATACCTATCATATAAATATGTATCCATGTTTAAGAAGTCAGTTAATTGCTTTCTGAGATCAAAATGATTTGATACCAATGCAATCAAACGCTGTTACTTTAATTGTGTACGAATTAATCAAAAACATTTCATGTCTAATCTGTTTTCAGCTCTGTTTTCCAATGTCTCTTCTTCGTGTTTTTGACCTACATTACAAGCAATGCTTTCTGAGTTTCGATAGAAGTCATCTATCTCTTAAAAATTGTTCTACACAAATCAAGCTGATATATCAATACCATATATATTAGATTAATCGTAATTGTAATTAATGTTTTTTTTTTCATTTGCATAATATCCAAGACGATACTTAAAAAATGTTATGGACAATGTCAGACTTGTTATCACATAACCTTTCAAAAAATAGCATATGACATTAGTTAATCGTGAAGTGGGCAGAGTCTAAGGGCCTGTAGATTCTACTGATAAAATACAATACAACCTAAGAATAAATCTCACCAAATCCATCTGCTTTATTTCTAAAGTTCCATTGACCTTTGGAGATGGATTATTTGTTTTAAATGAGAATAATGCATCAGGTAGTACATTACGTTCTCAGATATATATGGCCGATGTTGGTACCATCCTGAAGGTTTCATGTCAACATCTTGGATATTTGGATGCCTACTTAACAATATTACTTCTATCACGTTTCGCTGTCTTTTCCACCATATATCGGTAAATCTTTTCCAGTAACTTTAGTGTCACAAACATTTAATGTATATTTTATACTAGGTATTTCTTTACTGTTATTTCTGAATACAACAAGCGAGCTTTTGTTTCCATTAAAGGTTAAACGCCATTTGCTAGCATAGTCCTCTAAACATTGTACAAAATGCTGCATGTTATTATCGTCTTCTAAAAGGACATTTTATATATGTGCGTCCCATGATAAGACCTACTTGTTTTATCTATACAAAAAACATTCACGACTGATACCTGACTTCACAGATAGTTTCAGTGTATATGTTGTATACCAGATTCCACAATCTACCTTTTATATTTAAATCATTGTACAGCTTATAGAAAACCCTATTCTGGTAGATTCTGTCAAATGCTTTCTCACTATGAAGCAATGATAGACGTTAGAATATCGCACATTATATCAATTAATTATTTCAATCATCACACAAAGTGTTGGGATGGAACCTAATTCTTTACGAAAGCCACCCTGACGTGAGTGTGGAAATGTCCTGCACATATTCTGTCGTCTATTCTAATGAGTAGTATTTGTTTCCAAAATGTTCCCTGCTACTGATGGCAATACCATTGCTCTGTAACTTGAAAGGTCTGGTTTGCCTTAAGGTGTAATTGTTTTAATGACCTTGGTACATATTCACATAGGAAAATGGCTGTATAAAGATCTACTATGTAGCGTAATAATCTATTGTCCATTTGTGATAAAGTCAGGGCCAGACGCCTTTCCCTTTCTTTTACTTAACTTTCAAGTATCATTAGGAATCATATCATTGTTACTTTTTCTTTCTTGGCCATATTTTGGATTTTCTTGCTCACAAATGTTTAAAACTCTTGGTCAAAGTTCAACGCATTGTTTCGGAATAAATTACATTTCACCTGCCGTATCACCCATTTGAGCATTTCATATTAAATTGAATTGACTTTCTGCATTTTTGTTTTTGTTTTTTTTTGTGGTTTTTTTTTACAATTCTGTAAAAGTGATTTGCCTCCATTTCGGCAGCTTCCCGTATGTCTTCAGCGTTTCCCTCTTGCCGCCTTTTCTTAGCGACACGTTTTGGCTTTCTAAATGATCTTCCGTTTTATATACAACATGGGAGTTATTCTGATGACCCCTCAGTCTTCACTCATAGATCTATATTTCCCTAGCTGTATTTTACCACATATATACATGTACATTAAACAATTTACATACCAGAGGCTTTTTACCGGAAGATGACCCTAGTATTCTACCTTCGGTACATAGAACTATACTACAATATGTATATACTCCTGTTTGATGAAATTTCTTTCCTTAAACATCAGTATATATATCCAAATCCCAGTTGAATACTGTGCTATTGTATATTATATCAGGTGATATATAAACAGTGGTTTTGGACTGATGACATGATCAGTTAGTTTTCTGTGTCGAGTCTTTGTTCCCGAACTTACAGTTAATACCACCACCAGTAAATGTCACCAAACACATCGAAATAGGACATCTTTCCTTTGGGAATTCAAAGCAAATTGATTTCTACAGATGTCATTTAAAAAGAAATACCTACATTTTAGTCCCGATTTTGGCATATATATCAAAGAGTGTCCCTGTATCTATTTAATGGTGATTTAGCTGATGGAGGCAGAAACTCCATAACATTATTTGATCATTGTGTTCAACCAGTGTTCACGAATAGTGTACAAAGTACCATACACGATATGCCGTAAATCCCAGGTTGCAATACTCAGGCACACATTGACGTCATCAGGATGACATACAAGATTTGATTTTTTTTATCCTTTTCAATTTTTTAGTGCCCTACTATTTACACTTTCTATCCTTAGCATCACTGACGAGTCCAATAAGGAGGAATTAAAACAGCTGCATGATGCATTTTAATTCATTTTGGCTCTATGGTATCAAAATCTCCATTTATTTGTTATGAAAAATGCTAATGCTTCGCGTCTTTTGTACAAACCTTCTAGGGTTCCCCTTTCTACAATGTAGATTTATTAACAATTTCTGCAAAATATGGACAATTTGCCAGTTTTCCTTTTCAACAGACGTCCCTTTCCAGACGTGTAAACAACATCGCAAGGTCACACATATTTTGGAAAACATACCCTTTTTCTGAAAGCAAGAACTAAGAAACTATTTCAAACATTTTAAAGTTGTCTAGAAAATCTAGAAAGGTTCAGAGTGGAGGCTCAAAGACCAAAGTCACTTGGAATTTGGTTAAAGGTAGACTAAACGGCTGTGGATGTACAAGTTGATGGCAGCCTATCAAGGTAAACTATCATTTGATATAACAAAAGGCCCTTGATCACCTGAGTTTTGACATATTTTTAGCAGATTTGCTTCTCGTGACCTTTGAGGTCAGGGTCATTCACCCCAGCATGCTACAGGCCAAATATCAGCTTTCTTAATGTGTTGGTTCTCAAGAAGAAGAATCAAGATGTTTAAAAGATTTTAATTCAATTTGAGCTTGGTGGCCTTAAATGAAGCTGAAGTGATCAGTTAGTGGTGCCATTGAGTTTTTTCGTTATACAAAGTTATTTGCTGTTTTGAACAGGTATTTGTTATTATCTCACATAATTAGGGAGTAACATCAGGAATTAGTGAGAAAAGCAACATATTTTGTGTAGCAAAAGTAAAAGAAGCTCAGTTTTATTTGAATGATTTTCAAACTGAAACTTTTCTAAAATGATGGAAAGTAGAGTTCAATGTCACAATTCGTTTTGTTCAAGTTTAAAACTTTAACCTCAAATTGAAGTCCAGTATTATTTATATGATACCTGTACACAATAAAACAACCTGAAATGGTTTACAATGTGAAGTTTATAATTACCTGATAAAGTAAACAAGAGATATAATTTTACAATATTTACATATTTTTTTAGTTTGAAAACATGATTTACAATGATGTTGTATGTTCCGGATCATATCCTTGTTTGTTTTTGTTGTGTACAAATTAGATTTAGAATTAAACAACAGCTGCTGGTAAATGATACTTCAGTATGGGTAGACATCTGCCGAGTGTATCTGCATTAATATTGGTCAAATGAAGAGTAAGGGAACAGTATCACCTTGTTTAAATTCGTGTGTAAATCTCATATGGTGAACTTCACAGAAAGTGACAACAAAATAATGGTCTTTTGAAAATTAGAATAAAACTCATGTAGTTAGGCCACATAGAGGAATTTATTACCAGTTAGAAGTCCTAATTAAAACCTTACACATTTTAATTATAATCGGATCTCTACTTCCACTCCTGTCCTTCACTACAATACTGGTACAATAAGGAAAGACAAACCGGACATGTATAACACAAACATGATGTCTGAATCACTGCTGAGACAGGATGTCAATTATATATAAAAAGAACTAGTATTTCCAGCATACCAGCAATACCCCACCATTACCTAGAAATCTGTCAAAACATTAACTGGTGGATTAACTACAACTGGAACTAATGTTAGGATTATAAAGAACACTGTACATCTACTTTATCAATAGCAGTAATAAAATAATATCAGTGTTTAATTCAATTATTGAAGATTCATCATATTTATGTGCTGTATACTAATGGATCAGTTTAAATAAAACCATCATGGAAGTAGGAAAACACTCCAAAGGGAAGTAATCCAGCGACACTTCTTTGAAATCACAGTTGTACCAGAATAAATAAGCTATTCTATTAAAAATACAATAAGTGTTTTGTATGTCTAACATCAACATGCATAAAGATTATATTGGCTGATCTGCTACTGTATATTATGCCATTTATCTAAATGTATTCGTACTTGTAACAGCTTGTCTATAAAAATACAAACTTCATCACAAACCATTGAAAAACTGTTTTACACATACTAAACATTTACATAAATGCTCTAAACATAATTGTACAGCTTTATATGCTTTTATAAATGACCAATGTCTCCATGTGATGGTTCTACCAATCATATACCCTGTTATCAAGACGTAATATCTACCTGAGGTACATCATCATTTTATTAGTACATGTAAAAAAAAATAATCAAAAAGTATGTTGCCTGAACAAATCAATATTAAATATATATAAAAAAATATATATATCAAAATTGTTGATGAATGCTTAAAATTATTAAAATGAATTAAAATTTTCAGCCAAGTAAAAACACACCAAATATGCTTCTTTGAAATCCAAAGGTTCAGATCTCATTCTTGTATCTTCTCTAGTGAATTCTCTGATGAGAGAATAGATGGCTCTTGCTCAGCTAGATTCACATTCATAAAAAATTGATTAATTTGGCAATAGTGCATTTGATTCTCTTAAACTTCTATCAAAGAATTACATGGAAATCTGAGGTATAATGCTTTATTCTGTAACAGCTTTGAGACTAGTCAACTTTTATTATCAGCCAGGTGATGTATACAGGAATCTTGATTCTGTCATGTAAAAACTCCAAGGTATTTTATATGTGATACTGAGAATGAAATCCTTGAATGTCAAAGACAGTTTTGAAATATGAGGAATAGAAATTACTTTACCTTTAAAATATCAGTTAAATTTTGAATTGAAAGACTTATATGTGAAAATATAAATACCAGATTGAAAAAATCAAAGACAGATTAAAAAAAAAAGAGGAATAGCAATTATGTTATATTTAAGATATCATTTAATTTTAAATTGAAAGACTTATTTGTAAAAATATAAATACTAAAAAATGAAAATAACGGGAGTAGATTAGATCTATGATGAACAAATATAACATATAAAATGAAAAAAATAATCTGTGGAAAAAATGTCAGTAAAAGCATTTTGATTTCATAATGTAAGACTTTGTTGGCTAAGATGAATCTGTTTCTATATCTGAATCTGACTCCGACTCAGATTCAGATGCTGAGACCTCTATAGGAGGGCAATATCTGTATGAACACTTGGGAGGACAGTCAAAGGGACATTCTTTGGAATTAAGGGGCTTTCGTCGGTAATATTCTTCCTTCACAAATTCATTGTATTGTAAAAATTCCTGAAGGGGTTCAGGCAGAGGAAGCTCCTTAGTCTTGGAAGGAGCATGAGTTCCAAGTAATTTAAATATCCTTGCACGACACAATTGCTTAAGAGTCCTTGGAGTTGAAGCCTCTTTCTGAAGCCAATTAAATATATCTGGCCGCTGATAGATAGACACAGGCCACATTTGTTTTTGCAACCATTCCTCATTCAAAGACAAAGGATTCAGTGCTATTAAGAATTTAATAATCCGTACCAGTTTTTCTTCTACTGCCATGAACATATAAGATGATCCTTTGTCTTTTTTGACAGTACAACCATGTCGAATTAAAGTCAGAGCACTTTCTGTGGCATGTAATTTGATAGCTTGTTGAAGTGGGGTCTCCTTCCATTTATATTTCTTGTCCACCTTATATCCATTTGTAAGTAAGATTTTCACCATGGCAGCATTATGGTTTTCTATAGCGACTGACATGGTAGTGACCCCTGCGTTACTTTTAGCATGGATCTTGGCTCCATTTTCCATGAGTAACTCTGCAATATCATAGCGACAGTATGCCACAGCAAAGTGCAATGCATTCAGACCAGCGTCAGTCTTTGTCTGTAGCTTACAGAGTGAGTTAATCAGGATCTGACATATGTCTCTATTGTCCATCTGAATGGCTCTGAAACAAAAGATTGATGGTTAAATGTTGGCCAATATACCTGGCCCTGGTTTCTTCATCGTTCCTTAAAGAAATCCCTTAACTTCAAATTTCCCTTGAGAAAGCATTATTGGATTTAAAGTTAAGTAACTCTCCTTTAAATTCTGAAATAGTTTCCGATAGAAATTTTTATGTTAAGGAATTTCCTTAATTCGGGAACATTGATGAAACCAGGGCCTGGTAGAGAAGATACCGGTAATACAATGTAATTTTGGTTTCTTAATAACAGTTATATCTAAACAGGTGGGTGAATATTCAGGTACTTTTCATAAAAATCTTTCATAAGTTTTAAAATTTAGCATAATACACAATAAATATTGTTCATCTTACTTGATGAGGGGAGTCTCATTGCTGTTCTCTAATGACAGTCTACGGAGGTTAACATCACCGCCCACTTTGATCAGCATCTGACAGATCTCTGCCGACTCAGTGAGGACAGCTCGAAACAATGGGGAACAACCTGGAGATAAACAATAGATTACAGTTTTAAAATTAAGTTTACCTTCAATGTTTCCTGAAAAAGAATGGACTTAAATATGACAATTATGAATGTTAATATTTTCAATCTCAAAAAAATGAAAAAGACATCTTTTATATGTTATTTAAATGAAAATCTAACCATTTAGTCCCTTTAATTTAAAGACCACATCATGAAAAATGGAGTGAAGAAAATTAGCACAATGTGGAGAGCTGACAAATTAATTTTAATTAATTCAAATTGGTAGTTGTGTGGATCACCACAGAATATCATCAGATTACTGAGTATACAGCTGATGTCTCGAGACTAACTGATATATATATATATTAACTTCCCAGTAAGAATCTTTCCAGATAAACATGGTCAGATACATCTATATCTGTTGATGACTTTGGATTTCGAAAAAAATAAACAAGAATTAATCAGTATGAAAATATAATGATTAACAAGTGATCCCAGAGGTATCATGGCACCTGCCATTGAATGTTTTTATTGGCTCTATGTCAGACTGATCTTCTCTCTACTTTTCCCTTTTTTTTTCTTTTCCTCTAAATAATCTGAACAAAGAACAAGTGGAACCTGCATGTGAATTTTGAGAAACATCCCTTCAGTAATTTTAAGAACTAGCCATAACAAAACTCTATTCTCAAATTCCAAGAAAGCTGGATCAAAAATCTAAATTTAACGGGCAAAACTAGGGACTAAGGCGATCTACACATGCAGTTTGAGGAGTATCTCTCCAGCTCTTTTCAAGAAATACCAATAACAATCTGCAATTCTCAAAATCTAAGATGGCCACTTAATTGTGGCCATTTTGTTTTTCGGATCAAAATTCTTATATGAATTGGCACAAATAGGGACCAAGGGGAACATACACTTGAAATATGATAAATATCCCTTTGGCACTTTTCAAGAAACAGCAATAACAAGGATTGTTTATAGATGGACGATGACAGACGGACGATGGATTCAGGGCAATTTGAATTGCCCACCGTCATAATGGTGGACTACAAATATATTCAGCATTAAACTTTCTTACAGTCAATGTGTAAAGTTATACCTACATGTACATGTATATCAGTCTGGAACTCTTCAGTAAAATCTATGACTAAAGGTAGCATACAACTTTAAGGTAGCTTATTGTTATGCTAAAGTATACATACCTGATTCTTTGTCTACTTTGTTGACCTCACATGGTGTTTTGCCGTTAAGTAAATATTCAACCATCGTCACATTTCCATTCTTAGCTGCTAACCTACACCAAAAGTAAGTCTATTTTATAGGATACACAGTGCATATATTATATTTGATTTCCAAACTAAAATCAAAATTTAACAATTTCAATGAAACTAGTAATATATTTTATAAGTCTAGAAATTAAATACTTGATAATAGCTATAGTCTCCTAATAGAAAACTACTAGAATAATTTTTTTTTCTTAAAAATTCAATGGAAAGAAAAAAGTAAGTGAAAAAGTGTAATTAATAAATCATAATATATGTGTCTGTTTGTTGGATTTATTGCCCGTAAGAGCCAGGGTCATTTTGAGGCGGGGGTCTCCTTGTTGTAGTTAGTGACTACCTCATTGAACAATATATGGGAGGCCTGCGGCATGGTATCCAGAGCAATAAGAGTAAAGTGTCTTGCTCAAGAACACAACCATGACAGCACGGACTGGTCTGATTCTCGGCTTCCTGAGAAACACAAACCGTCGAGGGTAGGAAACGTCAAACCTGGCAACGCAGATCTTCAACTGAGGTTAGGTATAAGCTAATGCCCTAACCAACTGGCATAAGCTATCGTAGCCCCTCCTAACACAAAATGTATGGTTTATCATAGAAATGTACTAGTCATATACAATCTACTATCTGTATACTAAGCAGCTGATGGTAAAATAAGGATATCACATGTGAATGATGACACTTAAATGCTGAGCTCTCATATCTGATGCAAGACGAACATTTCTGCAGCCAATTCAAAATAAGATTAAACATGGACTACTACATTGTATGACTAAGAGAATTTTGTCTGTATGAAGTCCTAGTTCCCCAACAACTGTATTGAATTTGAAACCATATAAGACTTCATTATTTAACCAAAATGGTTTACCATATTGCCCGCTTGCCCTTGGTGGTCTCATCATTGATGTTGGCTGGATTAGGTTTGGCCTTCAACAGCAGCCGTACCATCTCCTCGTCATTCATTTCTGCAGCAATCAATAGAGGTGTGGGTAGGACAGGATCCTCTGTGTCCCGTAAGTTTACATCAACCACACGTTCCTTTATCATACGCTTCACATTTTTGTGGTCCCCAGCACGTATGAAGTCCACAAACTCCTTAGCAACAGGTGCCAAGGAATGTCGTTTCTTCATCATTTTTTGTAGTTCTTTGTCAGTTGGGGTCAGAGGAATATCTGGCATGGCTCCATTCTCCTTAGTCTGGCAGTCAGACCTCCTTTTCACTGCTTTAGCTTTACTGGATCTAACCTGCCTCCTGGAGGAGGAGGAGTAAGAATATACATCTTTTGTCCTGCTTACTTCATTATGACCAGCAGAGCTTCTTGACTTCCTGAAACATACAAGTATACTGAAAATTGGTAAAGTAATAAAGGTCTCCTACCTGCCCCCATCAGCTATATATATTACAACATTACATCACACAAGAGGCCCAATGGGCCTGTATTGCTCACCTGGCTCTGAGAGATACTATCTACTGCAGATACTATGCTGATTACCCGTACTGTTTTATTCAAATATCAGAGTAGGCTAGATTTATTCATGTCAATAATTTTCTACTGGTCCTTCTTTCCAGTATATTATTGGCCTAATTTCAGGTCTCAGAGTCTCTTAGCTATCAAAAAATCATTGTTTAACTCATTCACCCCTTAAGTGTCATAACGAACTATTCCAATGTTTGAATTGGAAGAGTTCAAATGTGTCTTTAGGGGTGAATGAGTTATAGAATTAAGCCTATTTGACCCATATGGCCTTGAATGAAGGTCAACATCATTCATTTGAACAAACTTGGTATCCCTTCACCAAAGTATGCTACAGGCATATTATCAAGTCCCTGGGCCTCTCGGTTATTGAGAAGAAGTTGTTTGAAGATTTCAGTGTATTTGACCCATGCGACCTTGGATGAAGGTTAAGGCCAATCATTTGAACAAACTTGGTAACCCTTCACCCTGGCATGCTACATGACTAATATCAAGTCCCTGGGCTCCTCAGTTATTGAGAAGAAGTTGTTTAAATACTTTAGCTTATTTGACCCATGTGACCTCGAATGTAGGTCAAGGTCATTGATTTGAACAAACTTTCCTGCGGCCAAGCTAATAAGGATCATCTTTGGTGTTAAGTTAGAAAGAATAAAAAAAAATTACAAAATTAATTCATAATTAAGTCGGATTTTAATCAAATAATACCCAAATCTGTCATGTTAGCATATTGACTGTTCACATATCTTAAATAAGATACACATAATCAGTATGCATGTTGGTCTGATAACATAAAAACAAAAATCGAAGTTCAAAGGGCCGTAACTCTGTCAACAGAATTGGAAACTAAAATAATAATTCTATACTTGATCTGTAATCTTTCTATTTCATAAACTTTTTCTAATAGTGACATGCAGTACTGTGAATAAGGACAAATAAACAGATTAAACTCAATCTACATTGATACAAACCATGTAGATATACCAGTAAATTTCAGCTCAGTTTCAGGGGCACCAATCTATGTTATCACCCGTTTGTGTTTGAGGTACTGGAAAGGCGGCCATCTTTACCGCCTCACAAGCAAGTTTGTCATATTAGTCATCTTCAGTGGCCACAAGTGTGTAAAGTATAGACTTCATGGAACCCAGACAAACATAGTGAAGCTACATCTATCATCTGATTTATTCCGCACAATTTGACGGATTATCGCTAGCATATCGTAAAGCTGTACACGGATATAGCCATGTACAGCTTTATGATAAGCACAACGTAGTCTACCCAATAAGATACTATGTGATAGAAATAAGATGATACGTAACTATTCTACCTTTGTCTGGGTTTTCGTGAAGTCTGTCACACCAATGATTAATTGCTAAAGAAGACTAATATTGCAAACTTACTATTTTTATACATAAAGTCAAAGCATAATGTTTTGACTATGAGAATGAATACAGTCCTTGTAATTTGAAGGTAAACGAAAAAACACTGAAGTCAAGCAGGTGGTAAGTCTACTCCCTTTTTAAGACCATATGACAATTACTTCAAATTGAAAGGTACTGTACATGTATTTCCCAGTGTTAAGTAATCACAATCCTTCAATAAGTACAGGCAGGTTTTTTAGTATAATTTCATCTTATTATATACTCACTCTCTTACATGCTTCTGTCTTTTTTCTCTATTTTTCTGCAACTTTTAAATTCAGTCATATATAACCATGATATTAATAAACATTTACAAAAACCGAGTGTGATAACCATCCTTACCTCAATGTGAAAATCTAGATTTTGGTAAGTTCAAACATGTTTTTAATAGACAATAATAATTCTGCAATGGTTGAATAAACATCCTTCATTCCAATGTCATAAACTTGAGTGATTCTCAAATAACCTAGTATAAACTGGTAATAGTGTGAATGTCGACTCATTAACCAGGATATGATTCTGATTGAATCAGACTTTTAAACTTTTTAAAAGCTATTTGTGGAATAATATGAATATTTTCGTTATATCATTACCTGATTGTAATCATTTGGAATAGGAAAACATACCTACAATGTATTTTGTTTTGAGTTTTGATAATAATGATTTTATCGCAGATTTCGATTTTTAATTATGGTGTCATTAGACTAACAAAGCCCTGATACAACAGTCGTGGTGGTGTTTCTTGTGGAATAAATTTTATCTAATGGAGATAGCTAGACAGGTATTTAAATACAGGTATACAGTAATTTGTGAGCAAAATGGTTATCTTTCACGCGAACGCACACATATTATACAAATATATTGATATTTATGGTCAGTTATATTCAGATATGTGCTATAATTATTCAAATTTAAGAAACTAAATTTGTTTAAAGGGCTGCAATTCGATCATTTCTCAGCAGGAGGTAGTTGATTACAAAATTGTTGACTGCCTTATTTATATTTAAATTTGGACAAAAGTAGTGATAGCATACATTGTTAGATAACAACAGTCTAGATTAGAAGTGTGATCAGTACACAGTTTTTTAAATGTTTAAAGACATGTATCTAGGCCTAAAATCGTCCAAATATCCGGTACTCACAGATATGTAGGTATGTTTGAGAATGGTATTTTTAGTTATACAAGTGTTTGTGTGGGTGTGGGTATCTAGCTGAGTGGATTGGGGAGCAGGAAGGTACCCAATTAGTTAGTCATCTTCGTGATAGTTTTTAAAAGATTGGACTTAAATTTATTTAAAACATTCACAGACCACTATTCTGGCTGTAAAATAATGTACATCTGTACTTGTACATGATATTCAAATGATACAATATAAGTCTACAATAAAAAACACAAAGGAATTGAGTTAATTAAGCTAATTAATCATAATCCTCTAAAAATCATCCTGGTACCTTATTATTATAACTATAAAAACAGTTTACTTCTTATTAATTGATTAGTAAAGGATTCTGAATTATCACAACACCTGTATCAGACAAATATCCCAGTAATGGAGAGTCTCAATGTTTTATAATAATACTGATAAGTTATTACAACTAACACATGTTTATTTATCTTATTTACAGAAATTTTATATCAAAAGAAATAATCAATAAGCAAAATTTCACAAAATCAATTGAAACTACTATGACACCTACTTGGTATACGGATGTTGACTCTGGTCGTCAGTCAGGCTATTTACAACACAGGTACGTCCTGTACACACTGTTATATACCCAATACAGTCTCAGGCCTCGACTATGTATTCACATACACTTGTAAAGTTGATCACAAAAAATACTTTCATTAATTTCTGTACAGCTTATGACCAAGTATCACAATAGTTGGTTAATCGGACGGCCATGACGGCCCCTTCACAATAGTGGGTTTTAATGTAATCCTGAATCGCTGGCCGAAAGCCGAGGAATGAGGAGCTACGATACTCAAACTCAACCAAACAGTTAATATTTATTGTTAGCTGACTTGGAATTAAAGTGCTGTAATAACTTTGGATTCTTTTCATTGTTATAATCACATAAATTCATTTAAATCCAATACAGAGAATCAATTCATACCTCCATTCACAAAATAACATTCTGTTGACCTTAAGTAACCGTATATAAGCTCAATGTAATAATCCTGGAACAAACCCAGGGCACCACTGTAAAATGTGGGAGTGGATATATAGAAAATATGAATGAGGGTGACGGTCTCAGTAATAGATGTGTGGGCTTAAAAACACGGGATTAATACCCCAGTCAATTAATGGCTGAATTAAAGTAATTATACTGTTTTCTTAAAACAGATTTTATATATGGGGGTATATTTGCTAACAAAAGAAAACTTTTCGCCAGGTAGTGAAATCACAATTCATCATCCTTCCCAATAACATTAAAAGCCCATCTCAAAATTGAAATACTTTTCAGACTTAACAAATCATCGTGAATCAAAAACTGGAGAATAATTTGTATTTATTAAAGTATATGGGAAATTTACCAAAATAATAACTTAATTGGTCTGACGGACACAGAATGGCTGAACGCCAAAAGCATGGGCCTGACAAAACGCAGACAAATTCTGCCAAACAGAAATCAACGTAAAAGGAACTGGAATCAGCAAAACCACATGATTTCTTAAAGGAATAGACCCAAATTTTGATTTTGCCAGATGTCTGTTAGATTGTAGTTAGCTTTTACTGTAGATCTGAACTTTATCCATGTTTTGTTGTATCAATATTGCTATATTTCAGAATCAAGTATTTAGTTGTGTGTTTGTTAATATTGATCAGTTTTTACAAGAATATTGTGCTAATATGTTCAAATGAAAGCATTATTAGGCAAGTTCACATTCTGGGCTCAATGACAAATCTCACGATAAAACTAAATGTTTCGAGTTATTTTTATACACTTATGTCATAAGGATTCCCCCAACCAAGTGTCTAGGCCAGTGGTGATTTTACTGTTAGGAGAGTGTGAATGAGCATCTTGGATTGCCATAAATATATGTCTGCAACTAAAATTAAAAAAATAAAAGATTAAAAACAAATCTAAACAAAATTAATAGATGATCATAAATTAAACAAATGAATAGAAAATTAGAAAATTGAAAAAAAACCCACAAAAAACCCAACAACAACAAACATATGTTATAACTATATATATATAATCCCCTGAAGAGCGGCACGATGTAGCCACGAAAGTACTAGGGAGACACTTCACAGCAGATCTGTGTTTGACTTTTTATTTAATTATATATATATATGGACAGGTTAAAGGTGAGGGATTCCATCCTACATTACAAACTCTTCCTTGGCTGTAAAATACTTGAAACCTGTAATTACCTCAAAGGTCAAATTTTTGAGCAATACCTCAGAGATTTTACCCATATGATTAGCTATTCACAATCAGGTGTGTTGAACTTTCATAGCGTAGTATTAGCTCCCCCTCTTATTCTGTAAGCTGAAGTATTGATTTAGTCCCGATTCTAATATTTGTCATGTCAGAATTAACTCTATAAAATTCAAATTGATACGTCTCAATAAATGTGTATTTTGAAGATGACTAACGGTGTCAAAGTGCCACGTACAGAACGTTTTATATGAACAGAGCTGTCACAGATTTGATAGAACAGAAGTCTTCAGTGTCATGACATATGTATTTAACTTCCTAGTTCAAACACTAATCCCGAACAAATGTGACACAATCCTGAGTTATTTAAATGGAAAATTTTAACACTTGCCTAGTTAACACTTGTCTAGTTCCTCATAATGTGTTTTTGATAACTTCAATTATATATATCTTGTGATAGAAGGTGCTAGTAGTTTTTAACCAGTGAACAAGGTGCATGTTGTCCATGCATAATAATTATGTGATTACCTCCACATTAACATTGTCAATGGAAAAAAATATTACAATTTGTATGTATATTGCTCCTGTAAAAACCCAAGTATCCTCTGTAGTAGAGTCTAGGATGTCATATCTTATGACCCATAGAGACTACCATAAATTTCAATATTTTAAATTCCAAAGTGTCTGTAATATATCATAATATGAACCAGATCAAATAAATTACCTGACAAGGCCAGATTACGTTTGGGTGTCAACACGTCCTTGCATATCAAAGTGCTCATAAATACCACCAATATCGACAGCTATATTGTATATCACATACAGTATTGGTTTGCATTCACTAAAGATAGACTTCTGTGCCGAATTAACATAACGAGACAAGGGAACTTCATAGTGCTACTCAGTGCTAATTTTTTCAGTTTTATCTGATCTGTCTGACACCTTTAACACTAATTGCAGTGTCCCATATGTCATCTGTGAACATTAAACATCAGATGCATAGCCTACAAGGGAGATAATTTTCAGTTTAATTGAAAAATTTGGAAATAACAAAAGTTCATACTGATTTTATGCAATTTTGACACAATTGACATAATTTTGGCATCCATGTACCTACATGGAGAAACATAAATAAAAATACTCAGCCTTACTTTCACAAGTATTTCTGCAGATGAGTTAATTCCTGGATGGGAACTGAAGTTTGTCACCTTAGTCGGTGCTAATCCTACCAACTGGGCTAGGGAGAACTTCTCTTAAACAGTAGAGAAAGTGTCAGACAATGATAAGACAGGGGATCTGGGATTGATCCCTAGCGGAGACACTGAAATAAATATCTACAATGACCTACATTTTATATGTTTATTTGGCAGGAAATGTGAATTATCACACTATATTATTGCAGAAGAATCCATTACAAGTACCCAAACAATCCTCTCCATAGACAGTTACAGGAGAGTTCCGTGGTGTTATGTGTTTTATGCGACACTCTAAATGTGATCCTAACAACACTGTTTATGGCAAAATAAACATATATGTGTAATTCAAGCACCATCCTAATACCAGGGTGTCTGGAAACACTTCTCTATCACTAGGGTACAGTCAGCTAAAACATGAGGGTTCTGCTGGAAACAGAAGTTAGTGCTGTGTGTTTTACACTTCAGTGTGAAATTTACATGTAAGACAGCAGGTGGTCTTTATCACCAAACAGAAAACTCGTCTGAGTGTGTGTTAAAAAAAAAATCAGTAGTAGAATGTTTGACTGTCCTTTTCACTGAAGGACTTTATCTGTAAAGTGTAAACATATTATTCAAACAACAAAATGTTTAAAGTCAAGATCATTGTACTGCAAACCGTGAAGCAAAGAAAGCAGATTAGATACCCATGAAATCAGGGATACTTTACTCCCGACCTTAAAGTGAAGAAAAACCTTAAAAACTATTGAAAATAATGCGTAACAGGAAGAGATAGTATAAAAGAATAACAGTTTGAAGTAAGATGAAGAAGGAAAGAATGTGACTTTTGAGGTACATCAATATAATGTTAAGTTGTGCCCAGTCAAAGAAGATTGTGATTCTTAAAATACTTAGAAAATCTGTTATGTGACATTTTGTTTGCTAATTAAAAGATTGAATCCTTTCTTCCTTTTCCATACACAAAACAGATCATAATTTTTTAACTTAGTACACATGACTACAAGTGTAAAAGAAAGGGGTCAGTGTGGCTTCCACACAGTGTTAGATACTGTCTCTGTCACTCAGTTGACAGAGTATACATCTTTAGCTCAGGAGGGAAGAGCCATGGCTTATCATGCCGGAGACCTGGGTTCAGTTCTAGTTTGGGCACTCAACAGGAATGGGTTTTTCCCTGTTCTTTCACATTGGCACCTAACTCAAATCCCATGGTGGTGGTATTGAGAGCCTTGGGTTAAAATTTGGGTAAATCTCAAGAAAAACAGGGGGTGTAGTGTAAAAGGAGCCATAGCTTATCATGGTGGAGACCCGATCTGATTCCTGTCGGGACACTCGGCAGGAATGTATTTTTCCCTGTTCTATCACACAAGTATGCCTCACCCCTATCACTGACCATGAACAGACCCATTGAGTATCAGTTGGAAAGCCAGGCTGTGTCTCACTCAGACACTGGCTGTGCAGGTTCTATAAAATGCCTTTGTCATCATTTTTCTATAATTGGTATGTAATAAAAGATCAGTAAACAGACAAATATATCTTTATTTGAAATTGATACACAATCTATACTTATACTGTAGTTCTTTATATGTAATAAATGTTCAACTAAAAAATTACTTCATTCCTATTAAATCATAGATGAAATTCTCAAAATTAAATGACTTCCAATATATCATTTAATGTACCATGAAAACATTTCAAAATTAAAAAAAAAAGACCTGATGTGCAACCTGAGCTCATAGTCATCATTTGAATATTGATAGTTGCTGTACTGAATACATTTGTATTTTGAATATGTAAAAATTATATGTAAACAATTGAATGTTGTGCAGAGCAGCAATATATATGTATAGAATCACAGGTTATGGTATATATACCCTTGTCTGTATTGATTAGAATATACAAATACAGATATTGATATTCCTATACTGATGCAGAAAACAGCAAACAATTAAGTGACATGGTATCAGAATTTAATATAAGCAGTTACAGTATTGGACCAGGTAGATCAATATTGGACTGAAATGTCTGTCATAACCTTAAGAAGAATTCCCTGTTGTCACCTATTTTTTTCAATATCCTGTCATTTGTTCAACACTATTAGAGTGTATTAACAGACACCTAGCAGCTTTAGAGCCATATATCAAGTATCCATGTTGATTAGGAAGATCAGGTGGCATTGGTAACACACTAACCTTTCACAAAATTTGATCAACTTTGATTAAGGTTTGTTTGATATTCTCATATTCGACTTTAATTCTCCGGTACTCCCATTTCCTCCCACAGCAAGACCCCTTTATGTCAAACATAGTCCTATACAGCATAGAAATACAGTCCTATTACAGAAATACAGTCCCATTACAGAAATACAGTCCCATTACAGAAATACAGTCCTATTACAGAAATACAGTCCCATTACAGAAATACAGTCCTATTACAGAAATACAGTCCCATTACAGAAATACAGTCCTATTACAGAAATACAGTCCTATTACAGATCCAGTCCTATTACAAGAAATACAGTCCTATTACAGAAATACAGTCCTATTACAGATCCAGTCCCATTACAGAAATACAGTCTTATTACAGAAATACAGTCCTATTACAGAAATACGGCCCCATTACAGAAATACAGTCCTATTACAGATCCAGTCCTATTACAGAAATATAGTCCCATTACAGAAAACAGTCCTATTACAGAAATACAGTCCCATTACAGAAATACAGTCCTATTACAGAAATACAGTCCCATTACAGAAATACAGTCCTATTACAGAAATACAGTCCCATTACAGAAATACAGTCCCCATTACAGAAATAGTCCTATTACAGAAATACAGTCCTATTTCAGAAATACAGTCCTATTTCAGAAATACAGTCCTATTACAGAAATACAGTCCCATTACAGAAATACAGTCCCATTACAGAAATACAGTCCCATTACAGATCCAGTCCCATTACAGAAATACAGTCCCATTACAGAAATATAGTCCTATTACATAAATATAGTCCTATTACAGATCCAGTCCTATTACAGAAATACAGTCCTATTACAGAAATACAGTCCCATTACAGAAACACAGTCCTATTACAGAAATACAGTCCTATTACAGAAATACAGTCCTATTACAGAAATACAGTCCTATTACAGAAATACAGTCCTATTACAGAAATACAGTCCCATTACAGAAATACAGTCCTATTACAGAAATACAGTCCTATTACAGAAATACAGTCCCATTACAAAAATATAGTCCTGTTTCAGTCCCAGTAAAACAATAACAATACATTTTTATATGGGAATGATATACCAGCATATCAGACAGGCCAACACTTACCTGCTGTCACCCATGTTGACCTAAACTCTCTTCAGTCTTGATAAACACAAGCTATAGCTGAGAAGATGTGATCTCCTATTTGTTGAATGTCCCGGATATCATACAAATACTTAGGACAGGTCTCCATCTGTCCAATCATAAGGTATTTCACAAAAAGAGATGTATTATCTAGTTGTCTATTGGCTGAGGTGATCTGTGGCAACAGATCTACTGTTTATCATAATATTACCTATGTCTTATATACATATGTTATATACTAACTCCTTATCAAAATAAACTGCCGTTTCAAGGCAAGCTTTTCAAAACAATTCGGGCGTAAATAACAAAGCATGTCAACGAAACAGATCAAAGATAGCCTATAAGCAATGAGGCGGATAACAATCGCTGTAGTGTTCTCTACGATCATTTCAATATATCCAATATCACGGTCACCAGGAAAGGAGAAAGTAATCCCAGTGTGTCGTCACTTTGTTTCTACCATTGTACAGAGTTCCTGGCCCCTAGTGGTACTTATATGGTGCTAGGCAATAACGGCTATGACAATATGAAATATCACACTTCTGTATTCAAAATATAAGTAGCTCTTTAAAGAGTTACATTACTCACTGTCAGCCCTACCTGTTACTCATATGTTTGAGGTTTGTGCTTACGGAGATTGAGTGCATGTACATGTATAAAATTTACAAAGCCAATCTAGTTGTGTGAAGCATCTTCAATCCCTGATGGTGTCTGGGAACTACATTGGGCACATAACATGAAAAACTATTACATGTTGAATTGTATTTTAAAAACAACTGGAGAAAAAAGAAAGAAAAGAATTTTATTTTTTAAGAACTGGAATGTCTTTTACACAATCTAATATACCGGTAGCTTAATTGATATTTTGATTAATTATCAAAAAAGAGATATTGAATAATGGAAAGTACCAGGATTACGTTTGTGTGTACTATGAACTTCTGGTGCTGGATCCCCGAAATCATGAGTATAAAGGATATTGGGGATAGCCATTAAACCGTACATCTTCTTTTAATATTTGAATATTTGATAAATTATGATATATCGATATCATATGTTTGTTTCTTAAATGTAGTAGTTAGTTTGTATGCAAAAACGGACAGGGTCTGTCGAGGCTGGCACTGTTGTGCCTGTTACATAAATCCTTTTTAATATGAACATGTACTATATTCAATTGAAGTTTCACATAAAAATTACACAAATGTGAGTTGGTTTGCTGCATTCTTTTTTTACTTCAAAGAAATTAAGCTTCAGTGATCTTGTAAGGTTTTGTAAATTATACAAACTGTACGTACATGTATGTCCTGTACAAATTTTGGTGTTCTCCACAGTTTTTATTTTGACTGGATTAAACATGATATACATGTACGAATACAAACATGATTCTTAAATGCTGATGTCAAAATTATCTGTTGATGATAAATGTGTATAGATATTACCTTAAAAGTTTAGCTTTGAAAAAATTTTAACAACTAATTTCATATAGTATACACTGCAGTATGTAAATTAAATGTTAATTCTCATCTAACTCAGGTATCCATTGTACATGTTTTATCCTCGAAATAGATATAAAAAAATCAGCTCTATTAGTTTAATGTATACCATTTCATGTTATCAAATGAGGAAAGTTTCTTTATATTATTTCATATTCAGTGCTTACCATCATAAATCATGTTCAGGTATTAAATATAGTTCAATTAGAATGACATTTTGACAGTTGTTCAATATGTCAAACAAATTATGTTGATGAAATCAATGAGATCCTAACCTCATAAAGCCACTCCATGGGAACTACTACACATTATATATTATAACCTTACAGGGCGTCACTCCATGGGAACTACTACTACACATGATATATTGTAACCTTACTGGGTGTCACTCAATAGGAACTACTACACATCATATATTGTAACCTTACAGGACGTCACTCCATGGGAACTACTACTACTACACATAATATATTGTAACCTTACAGGACGTCACTCCATGGGAACTACTACACATCATATATTGTAACCTTACAGGACGTCACTCCATGGGAACTACACATCATATATTGTAACCTTACAGGACGTCACTCCATAGGAACTACTACACATCATAATATATTGTAACCTTACAGGACGTCACTCCATGGGAACTACTACTACTACACATAATATATTGTAACCTTACAGGACGTCACTCCATGGGAACTACTACACATCATATATTGTAACCTTACAGGACGTCACTCCATGGGAACCACTACACATCATATATTGTAACCTTACAGGTCGTCACTCCATGGGAACTACTACACATCATATATTGTAACCTTACAGGACGTCACTCCATGGGAACTACTACACATCATATATTGTAACCTTACAGGTCGTCACTCCATGGGAACTACACATCATATATTGTAACCTTACAGGTCATCACTCGATAGGAACTACTACACATCATATATTGTAACCTTACAGGACGTCACTCCTTGGGAACTACTACACATCATATATTGTAACCTTACAGGATGTCACTCCATGGGAACCACTACACATCATATATTGTAACCTTACAGGTCATCACTCGATAGGAACTACTACACATCATATATTGTAACCTTACAGGTCATCACTCCATAGGAACTACTACACATCATATATTGTAACCTTACAGGACGTCACTCCATGGGAACTACACATCATATATTGTAACCTTACAGGACGTCACTCCATAGGAATTACTACACATCATATATTGTAACCTTACAGGACGTCACTCGATAGGAACTACTACACACCATATATTGTAACCTTACAGGATGTCACTCCATAGTAACTACTACACATCAGGAATTGTAACCTTACAGGACGTCACTCCATAGGAACTACACATCATATATTGTAACCTTACAGGACGTCACTCCATGGGAACTACTACACATCATATATTGTAACCTTACAGGTCATCACTCCATGGGAACTACACATCATATATTGTAACCTTACAGGTCGTCACTCCATAGTAACTACTACACATCATATATTGTAACCTTACAGGACGTCACTCCATGGGAACTACTACACATCATATATTGTAACCTTACAGGTCGTCACTCCATAGTAGCTACTACACATCATATATTGTAACCTTACAGGACGTCACTCCATGGGAACTACTACACATCATATATTGTAACCTTACAGGACGTCACTCCATGGGAACTACTACACATCATATATTGTAACCTTACAGGTCGGTTTATATCTATTAAATGTATGTGGTATGCTGTCCTAGGGAATGATTTATATTTATATCTGTTAAAAGTATGTGGTATACTATTCTAGGGAATGATTTATATCTGTTTGAAGTATGTGGTATACTATTCTAGGGAGTGATCTATATGTTAAATGTATGTGGTATGTTGTCCTAGGGAGTGATTTATATCTATTAATTGTATGTGGTATGCTGTCCTAGGGAATGATTTATATTTATATCTGTTAAAAGTATGTGGTATACTATTCTAGGGAATGATTTATATCTGTTAAAAGTATGTGGTATACTGTCCTAAGGAGTGATTTATATTTATATCTGTTAAAAGTATGTGGTATACTATCCTAAGGAGTGATTTATATTTATATATGTTAAAAGAATGTGGTATACTATCCTAGGGAGTGATTTATATCTGTTAAAAGTATGTGCTATACTATCCTAGGGAGTGATTTATATCTGTTAAAAGTATGTGCTATACTATCCTAGGGAGTGATTTATATCTGTTAAATGTATGTGGTACGCTGTCCTAGGGAGTGATTTATATCTGTTAAAAGTATGTGGTATGCTGTCCTAGGGAGTGATTTATATCTGTTTAAAGTATGTGGTATACTTTCCTAGGGAGTGATTTATATCTGTTAAAAGTATGTGGTATACTGTCCTAGGGAGTGATCTATGTGTTAAAAGTATATGGTATGCTGTCCTAGGGAGTGATTTATATCTGTTAAAAGTATGTGGTATGCTGTCCTAGGGAGTGATTTATATCTGTTAAAAGTATTTGGTATGTACTGTTCTTGGGGTGATTTATATCTGTTATAAGTATGTGGTATACTATCCTAGGGAGTGATTTATATCTGTTAAAGTATGTGGTATGTTGTCCTAGGGAGTGATTTATATCTGTTAAAAGTATGTGTGTATCCAAGTAATATACATCTTAGGTACAAAATATTTCTCATTACACAAGGGATGTAATATAGAACAATCTTAAAGCATTAATTTAAACCCCTGAACAGTGTCCTGTTCCATCTCATTTTCATATATCAATAAAGGTTATCGGGGGTCTTATTGGTAATGAATGTTGATAAGCCAAAATAAACAAGACTTACTCGTCAATACAGGTGATAGATTGTACCTGAGATCTGAACTACTGTTCTACCTAGATAAAAGCCTCAATCCAAGATCACAAAGATTATAGTTTCTTATCTGGTAGATCTACCTGTAATCAATTGTGTTTTTTCCTTTCACATTTTGTTAATTTCAACCACCACCTGCTTTGCGTATTAAATGTCAACCTTGTGCAGATAACATCAGACGATATAGACAAGAGTTAAAGGGGAACTTCTGAAAACCTTGTAAAGAAAACACTCCTAAATCCTGATGTTTTATGTACTTTTGTGACATCAAAGTATCCATTGTTTCAATAACAAAGGCACAGTTGTACAGTGTTGCAGAACAAAATTGCAGGACTGACAACTTTTAAGCGGTGATCAGACCTAATAAATTCAAATCCTGTTTAACAAACTTGTTCCATGATAATAGATGATGTCATACACTAGAATATGCTGTCTATGGTTATATTGTACTTTCATCTGGGCCAACAACAGTGATTAATGTTTGAAGTTAATATATAACTTGTTTGGCAATTAGATCCAAGGGCTTAGTCAACACCATTGCTTTGATAAAGGTTTGGTTGATTCATGATATTCCTGGCCGGGATACATGTACCACCCAGTATGAAGGGCGGTTAAATAGGGACAAACTAAGAAGTGTAGTCAATTGCAACAAGCTCTGGTTAATATGGTTCTTCTTTAAGTAATTATGAAACACTTACCAGATTCACAATGTGTAATATAAATAAAGTTTAAGTTTGTGAGGTATATGCCATCTACTGGTAGGCAACATATTTTAATAGTGGTAGAGATAGAATTGAGTTTGATGATAGGGGGAATGAAAAAGTAACTAAATCAAAATGCTAGGTTAGATAAATGTACAGTGGTGATGTTGTACATGAGGCCCTTGTCTTTTAAAGATACATGTAATGGTAACAGGTTATGATAATGGCTGATGTCAGGTTGACCTCAGGAGAAATCAAGTGAATTTGTGATACGAACAATTAAACTAGATTTCGGTTATTTAAAATTTTGACAGATCCAAAATTTTTTCTGGTGTTTTAATTAATAACCATATACTAGAATGACACTTGTCAGTAACTGCTGTGTTATATGTAGTTATGTACATTTTTTATATAGATTTTAGAATGTAAAATGAGACAGTACAGACATGAAACAAATGCTAATGGCAGCTGTTGTGTTTGTATGAAGAATATCAACTATGGATGGTTACTTTTTTATCAAAAAACAAAAGGACTAAATTGTTCTAAGTGAGCTAAAATTACAACCGTATATATTATGCATCTGCCAATAGAATCATATGTAAGAATTCAGAGATAGATTATAAGGAAGATACTTTTTAACATTTTTATAAACCATACATTCAGACATAGTGAATTAGTAAGTGACAAAGACCGTATTCAGCACTATGTACTTTTATACAAGTCACATGACCTGCTCCTTGTGCAGTCTCTCCTTTTTTCCAAATCTCAACCCAAGACTCTGAACACCATCAATGTAGGATTTTAGTTGAGCATCAGTGAGAAAAAACAGGATAAAACTCATTCACTTCTCGTGCCAAACAGACCCACAATTTCCTTTTACACATATCATGCTAGACTTATTCCAACAATGATAGAGGATTACAAGGCAAGACATATTTATGACAAGCACTTGTCTGTCTGTTGGTGTCAAAATCAACTAATTAGGCAAAGATCTTCAGCTAGCTGATGTAAACTAGACTGTGATAAAACCTCAGATTCTGTGTTTGAATAGAGACTATTATGGAGACTCCCTAAACATACAAGAAACAAGGAGATTTATTTGAAGTCGTATATGTTAAACAAAGAACATTAACTTTGTAGAGCTATTTCTACGAACAAACCTAAGTAAAATACAGAGAAAATTTATGAAAAAAAAACCCTGTAATATCACAGCATAAAAGTTATATTAAATGACTAGGTGAAACGAAAAACAATAAGTGACCAATGAAGGATACATACAGAAGTGCATCAACTACACTTATGAGCTATATCGATCTGATAGACCAAAACATGACAAATGTACAGGTATTTGATAACATCTCCGGGCTTCTTGGGGCCATTGATTGGTCCCATTCCCAACTGAAATTTTTCATATTTAAGCGAATTCCCAAAATTTGCTTTTTTTCCCATTTCACCAATTTCTTCCCAAAATGAGACGAAATGGCCCTATAATATTTCAAACAAATGAGAAAAAAGGCCTGCATCTGAAATCAAATGCTCTGTATATTAAAGGTGGCCTTCGGTAAGTACATAAATTAAAGGGAAAAAAACTACTCTGAACAATGAGAGGTTAAACACGACGAGAATCTTTTGATAGGAGCCATGTAACATCTGCTATTACTTTCAGGCGGACAGACCTCTAAATACGAATATAGACAATCAGGTGAGAGCCGGTTTTCGGAACGAATCATTTGTACATTTATACAAGTAACAAAATGAAGACACTGTACATCAAGTATATAAACTACACCCACCTTGCCTGTCTCACTTGTTTGTTCAGGAGAACCCGTGTGGTGCGAGTCCGCGCTCATCCAGCGTCCCTGGCAATACTTCCACTATTTTATCTCCGCGGTCGGAGAGTTCCGGGCACTTTCACTCGACAGTGGAGATTCGATTCGACACTCACCATGGACAGAGATTAAAGAACATTATTTAGTTTATTACTATTTATTTATTTTTATTTGTCTCTTTTAATCGATATTGCTTTATTGTCAAATCATGTATTTAAAATCATTCTAGGGCAAGTTTCTTTTTCGTTTGATTTCAATAAATAATCTTACTACCAACTATAAGAGCCACAAAAAGCCTTGACTGCTCTTACAGTAAGTTACTTAGCAAAGAGTACTTTTTGACTGTATGTCATTCTGATTGTTTACATAACCCCTCATCCAAATGTAAATTACAAAATGCCTACAGTGTACGTTCATACATTAAACTAAAAGTATGCTGTCAAGTATAAAATTGATTTCACAATTAGCATATATATGCATTTATAACTTCTTGGATTTTAAATAATAATTAGCTGGTATAACAATGAAATTATTATAACCAGATACCTAAATTACAATAAGCTGCAATACAATTATTGTCAATGTATTTTGCATTGTCCATTACTATATGCATAACTGATGAAAATGTTGCATTAAGTTAGCTTCAGATTTGATTTCACCTGCTATATATACATTCTTACTAACTTCCTTAAGATTGGTGAAATGGGCATTTAGCTACGTACCTGACCTAGCATACAAATATAGGGTTTCATAATGTGTACTGATAAAATTGAAAGCTTGTAGTTAGGTTATGTAAACACATATTTGATTGGTATAAGACACATCCTATGCTATTGTGGCAGGTTTTTATTGTATCTAGTATTAAAACTAGTGTACAGTGATACAGTTGTCTTCAAGCTCTCTCTTTGAAGAGGAAACTTCCCTATAGTTTATTAGCAGAGTGACGAACTGGCAAGTAAAAGTTTGCAGGGTTGACAACTAGTGGAGGCACACTACTCACTCCAGTTACAAGTTATAGATGGAGAGTCACTATATGGAGTTAGAATCTTTGTTGAAGTAGTGTCCTAGTGTTTAATTGTATATATTGTTCATAGACATCTCCTGAGGGTCACAGGCAGTCATTCTCCAGCCTCGTTGGCACACTTTCCATTGCAAATTAAATGAGAACAGCAAATTCAAAGCCAGTAAATTCAAGCTTACTGATGGCAGCACAATTCTCTTTAACTTATCAGAGATGTCACTTTGCACCTTTGAAACCAAAAGGTTATGATGTCACCATACTTGCCAACTTTATAAAATTCTCAAGGGGGAGGAAGTGCGTGAGCAGCATATTTGACCGAACAACACATTTCACGTGCGACACATTTAGCAAACAAAAAATAAGGGGAGATAATTTGCTTTTGAAAAATAACTTCCCTGCATGAACACTTCCCTCCCTCACTTATATAAAAACAGGAGAAAAAAACTTATAATTTTATAAGCAACAAGTTCAAAAAATAGATGCAAAATTACATTATCTTTAATTATTTCTGGAAATTATTTATCATAACTCACTGCTGACTCTAAATAAAAAGTATTTATTTAGATATGTTATGATATTGTAACTTGAAGCATTAACTTATATCAGCATTAGCTAAGTGGCACCAGTGATGATAAAAGGAACATTATTTTTCATATGTTGTAATTGTCAGATGGTTATAAAACTCTGTGTATACTCGGATCCCAGGAATTCCGATATTGACCAAAAGTAGCATGGGCAATGATGTGGAACAAAAGTTAAATATAATTTAAAATCTTAGGTCATAATTTAAGAGCAAGCCCAGACCAAGTTTCGCCCACAATCTTGTCAGCAGATAGTTTTCACAGTACTGGTACATGTAATAATATGTTCTGGTCAGTAAAAAGACAAAAGGATTTATATAAAGGGTCATATTTTTTATTCGTCTTCAGACTTTCAAACATAACTCAGCACTCAATGTAAAACAAAATACACTTAACAGAACTTTCTAAGTTTGATATGTAAGATAGTATACAGACTACAATACAGAGATATAACAATAACCCTGATCACTACCGTATTCAACCTAACAAGCATACTGCGTATTGCTTAAGCAATATATCTCCTCTACCACATACCCAACACTAGCTAGTGTGGTATTTTACAAGTTTCTGAAGTTTTATCTAAATCTCTCAAGGAATTAAGCCTCTAGAGTGTTGGCAAATTTTGTCGTTACTTACATATGTATAACATGGACAGAGAGGAAAACTATAGTCCCCCATCCCCCCGGTTTCACTGGTAGACTAATAACACACTATGCTCTTAATAAACTCTATGCAGGAAAAGTTTCCTTGCGACTGAAGCTTATATATATATATAAACATATACAGCAGATCAGTTAGGTAATTAAGAAACTTTTTAAATGTTTCAATCCGCGCGCACATCCTCTATTCATGACAAAAATGTGGGTATAAGCTTATAGGAGCAGGTGAACTTATTAGGTTGAATATGGTACAATCTTTGAACACAGCACAACATTTTCTTACATTTGTCTTGCATAATCTCATGATAAACACATTCAGTTATACGGCAACAACGTTAACTCAGGCATGATAATTGTGTTAAAACTATTAGGTCTGATTATACTGGTGGGTATTGGATGTTTCTTTATAGAAATTAAAGAGGCTTGCCTGCAGAGAGATCAGAAAAATTGGCTAATAGAAAAAGATTTTTTACACATGACAGATTATTGGAATTCTTGAGTTTTTCATTTTATTTTCCTTATAAAATGCTGAAAAGTGATATTAAAACCTCATTTTTAAATATTATTCATTTAATCGCAACCCGCAATAAGTCTAATTTGATTGACACATCAAAGAAACAAGCACGTGCACAGTGCCGCACAGTGATAACTTCAAAGGCAGCGGCGATTTACAAAGAAGATTTGCTGTTATATTCCATACATTTCCCTCTCAGGTTGAGTTTTAAAACGTCTTTTAAATACATATTCTGTAATTGTTTTCAAGAAATAAAGTCGGAAAGCCTCTAATTTTGTCACATAGAAACATGTACTGAAGTTTATTTAGTGATTGGAGATGTGCTGTTTACCGGTCCGTCTGCGGGTAAGCCTCTTTAAATATATATCAAATAATTTTGACAACAATTTTACAATATCTAACAAAAACTCAAAATTTATTATGTATATGTAATGAAAAACACATGAAATGAGCATGAAATTCTGTCGCCCTCGCTGTCAAATTACATGTTCTGTCATTTGTAAACAAGTTTGAGCAGACATGAGGAAACTATCTGGGATGTAATACTGTATACAGGCTGATTATAAACAGAATATCACTTGATCATAAAATTGTAAGTCTCTTTATCCGGAATAAAATAGAATGTTACTCAATCATAAAACTGTAGTTTCATTATCTTGAATAAACTATTAAGAAGGTACAGAATTCTTTACTTAACCTGTACTATTATACATTATTAAATATTTTCACCATTTATCTAGGGTAGAAGAACTGGACTGGGTTGAGCGCTGATGGAAAAGGTAGGCAAATGGTTATAGCATCTATCAGAGTTCGGAGGTCCCGGGTTCGAGTCCCGGTCTGGTCATGCATTTTCCCTCTCCTGTTACACTAGCTACAATTGTAGTATAAGGCATTATGAGAATTTTCCATAAACTATAGAGAATATAGAGAATTTGTTTCACCTATTGGGATATTTCAATTGAGTCATAAAGTCCTTGTCAGACGAATGTGTCGCTGAAAAGTGCATATATATAGCAACATATAAACGACATAGACAAGATTTTAATTGTCACTAACTACTTAGTAGTAGAAGGCTTAAATACTTATTCTGTTTAAACCCACCATATAAAATGCTCATGTCATCAATATCATGTAAATATTACACTATTTCTTATGTTGAAAAAACATACGATGTACTGTCAGAGTCGATGTTTGCATGTGACTTCAATGGAATTCAAAATTAAATGCGGACGAGGGTGATTGGGGGGGTGGGGGGGGGGGGGGGGGGGGGGGGGGGGGGGGGATTATTTCCCTATGAATATACATGTATATGAGCCATGCACTTTCGCACATTAAGTTTATATTTACAAGGACGTCTACAAATTTCGAATAAAGATATGCAAAAATGAACCCAGATGGGTTTTCACCACTTAAACTGTCGTCTTCAAAACATATTTTTCCAGACTTATGTGAAGCTTGTGCAAAGTAACATTTATATCACTGATAGCACATTGAAATAGGTGATCAATGCAACCAAACCTCAAACCTGTCATTCATGATCACGAGACTGTAGCCAATCCTGTGTTTAGTATATAATTATTCCGTCTAAGACTGTCATAAAGAGAATCTTATGTTCATCTCATATTAATTAAACTTGTCT
This sequence comes from Pecten maximus, assembly GCF_902652985.1. Taxonomy (NCBI): domain Eukaryota; kingdom Metazoa; phylum Mollusca; class Bivalvia; order Pectinida; family Pectinidae; genus Pecten; species Pecten maximus. Next base: position 32,261,344 of record NC_047025.1, read on the forward strand.
GTTGATTGACAGGAGATTAAATGGCATTCATTAATGCTGATGTAAGATGCCCGATTACTGAGTATTTCAACAATAAATGGGTAACTGATAAATATTAGTAAAACATAGCAAAAGTTAATTTGTAATCTTACAATTTGTATTCATACACATTTCATCATGACTTTAGTAACCAGGTTATATATAATCTTGATACAATGCTAAAGAAAATTTAAAGCATTTGATTAGCCAATAACCCAGGTGTAATTTTCTATATTCTGATTCTACACATGTACAGGTAATATAAATGCATGTGCAAGTAATACAAAGTTGACTACAAAGAAAAAAAAAAAAAAAAGTTGACTACAAAGAGTGATATACATATATCCCAATGGTGGAATCTGTGTGGTTTGCCTGCTACACAACAGACATTTCTGCTCAAATGCAGGCATAATTTTAATAATTGTTTTGTTAAATAATAAGATAATGTTGATTATTTGTTTTAAATTATGCTTTGTAGCATGACAATTCATATTATTTAGGTTTAGGTACAAGGTGGTGAAATTACACGTCTGGGTTTTTTCTGTGGGTATAGTACTAGTATTTCAAATTTGATTCTCCTTCAGCTTGGGAAATATGAACTGTAGACAGGCAATATGAGACCATACTACTTGCAGAGAATGAAATTCTAACGCTTTTGAAATTTTATTGCAGCTGGAGCTATATATCTCGGATAAGCTCCATATCTATTACAAGTGCACTATATTTATATTGTCAATTGTTATTGACATGTATGCATGATGTACATATATGATGTTTTGATTGTTGTGTGCATGTAACTTAATAATAAGTTCTGAGGTATAATTGACAATACTTTTTAGTTTTCAATGGAAATCAGTTTAAAACCTTGGAAATCAGGAGTGGGACGATAGTTTACAAGACTGAAATAACTTTTATAGCATATCATTTTTGTATGGAATGACTTTAAACAAGAAAGACACACATACATTGTAGTGTTGTCAATATATAACATAACTCAAACTAACTAAAATTATGTAGATAAAATACAATGGCTAGACCAAATTGATTAGAAACAAAGCACCTACTTTGTAAAGCTTTCATTATATTCTTAAGATGCCTCACATTATCACCAATGTTAATGATCATACTCTCACAGAAAAAGTCCCTTATCATTCTACATTTGTATTACAATATATCAGATCATTTTTATCAACTGGATACATCATTAGTATGTATCTATATATACTTATATAATGTAAGGTATATCTGAATATGAAAGCACCAACACGTCCAGGCTTTTCAAAGCAAGCATGTGTTAAATGGATATTCTACACTTATTTCGTAAGGTGCTTTTTTTAACAAGAGGCCCATTCGGCCTGATTGGTCAACAGACTACAAAGATTTACAGTCAATGTTATCAACCCCAGTATGCTACAGGCCCAATATCAGTTAGATCTCTGGGCCTCTTGCTTTGACTCTGTGACCTTGAATGAAGGTCAAGGTCATTCATTATCACAAACTTGATAGCCCTTTACGTATACCCCACCCAGCTATAAGCCCAAGTCTCTAGGCCTCTTTGGTTATTGATAAGAAGTTGAAAATGTAAATTGTTGATGAATGGATGATGCATGATGGACGAAGACAGACAAAATGCAAAATGAGATTAGAATATATGGTAGATCACTTAACACTCTGTCTCAGGTTACCTAAAAAGTCACCAGAAAGAGTTCTTTAATGGTATAGAACAACTAGAATTTTTTCAACTTTTATAGAATATCTGTTTAACTAAGTCTGTTTTACTGAATGTAATTTACCAGAAATCAGTTATATAATATAAGTGATTAAGATATATACCTCCATACATGGTATATGTGGAGGAAACAAATTGCACTGTAAAAGACTGCATCCTTAAAATCCAAGATATTGCATTCATGAAAAGATCTGCATCTTAATGGAGAATGTATCCCTTGGATTTCAGAGATGTATATATAAATAAATGAATTATGGATTATTGTTTTAATTTTTCATTGTAATTAATATCATGATCACATAATTTTTATGCAGCAGGAATGGGGTATGTAGTAGACCAATAATGTTTCAAAAGGACCTAAAAACGGTTATTAATATACATAAACACACGCCTGAGTAATTTGTAAATGGTTAAAACTTTAACTTGCTATACATCTTGGTATGAACCTTAGAATATGCTGTCATGATCAGTATTAGTTCCACTTATAAATGGGCTGTAGTCACTGTAAAGTACATCAAACTAAAAATCAACATCTTAGTAAATTGTGAAATTCTTGACAGTTATAAATGCTTGCATGTTGTACATATCTTACAATGTATAGTTCGGGTGTCCATTATCATATTTCTGAGTTGGACTGATATTCTTTTAGTCTACTTTCGCATCTTTTTTTGAGCTGGTACATAAAACTACTATCATTATATATAGATACATTTAATATCATGGATCTTTATTATTCTGATATTAAGCATGCAAAAGTTTGAACCTACAAACAACTTTCAAAAAAAAAAAAAATCTATAGAGTAGTTTCTGAACTAAACCATAAGAGTATTATTATCAATACAATATTCCTAATAGCTCATCAACACAGAAATGTCATTAGGGCTAATAAATGCTGAGTAAAAATGTGTGTCAAATGAACAAGATCAAAGAAATAAAATGCGTAGAGAAACATTGTTGGTATGTATACATGTACACTCAATTGTAGTTTAAAATGAGGTCATGGTTAGTTTTATATATAATTGTGGCAGTGACTCTTACAGCTTTCATATACGGTAATTCAAAATTTTCAAAATAAATGAGATAAAGCTTACAGTGCATACTAAAGTTGAACAGCCCACAATCATTATCGTAGAAAAGCTTAAAATTCTCTGACATATTATATGACTGGTCATTTGCACCAGGCAAGCTAAAACTGACATTATACTAATGATTTTTTTTTTAGAAAACTAGATAGGAAATGTCAACAAAACCACTTAAATATACCTATATCAGATCATAATTAAATTCAAAACTATTTAACAGCATTTAATGTACTAGAAATAATTTTAGAATTACATTCAAACTTCTGAAGTTAAGCTTTGATGCATGGGGGTTTAAACAATGGTGTAGTATATATGATGTTCTGAGTAGTACTTCAACACTCGGAGGTTAATCTAGACCATTTTTACTACTGAAATGTGGTAGTATTCCCCATTGATGAAGTTTTCCTCCTTGAATAATACAAATTTGCCACAAAGAAAAAATCCATTAAAAAACAGGGGAAATCCCTCAAATTTTGATGAAATATGTAAGAATTATAGCAAAGAATAACGATTAAGTGTTAAGGTTTAAAGAATAATTCTTAACACAACGTTAACACTGCAGCCCTTCAATTCCACCAAATTTCATAATGGGTAGTTTTCCCCAAATCCTAGATTAACCCCTGCTGACACTACATAACATCTTTGTCACATATATATATCTTACATTTTAGCTAATTATATCATGTAGTGACTCCTAATTCATGTGTACATTTATCTTCAATGTTTTTAATGATTGTAAGAACACAGATCAAGTAACTATGGACATGGTATTCTGATTATGAATAGTATAAATGAATAAAAAAATTACATATATATATAGTTATGGACATTCAATTCCCATACCTTGTCTAAATGATACAAGCAAATTGGTTGGAACATCTAAAAGTAATTACAAATCTTTAAATATTCAAAACTGCTTAGTGCTATATATATTGACATAATATATATTTGTACTTTCTTTAAAATTTGGATTTTTTGGGATCATTATTGGCAGTTGTTGCATATATATAGTTGTCTGCAATACTTGGTTATATATATGTATAGATATATATCAGTAGTTAGGTTACACTCAATCCAAAATTGAATATATATAGGGACCATGAGAAATCTGGAATTCAAATGTCATGTTACATATTTGTCTTTGATGTATTCGCTGTCAAAATAAACAACAATAATTGAGATGTCATCTCTGTAAAATCTGGCATATCCTGGGGCAAGAGATAGTGTTTCTGAGATTCTTTGGTGTTCTGGACCAAGAGCATGGCGCAGAAGATAAGAGCACACATTGTCATCCTGTGGTTTCTTCTTCAAGTCATTTTTTCTTTTGTTGAGTGCTTCATTAATGTCTCTCAAACTCATATTTGAATTTGGCTGAAAGTTCACAGGTACTTGATGTCCTATATTGTGACCACCAACTAATTGAACAACCTTTTCTGCTGGCATTTGTTCCCAAAGTCCATCTGAAGCTATAATGAGAAACTTATCTTTTGGTGTCAGTGTATGGTGGATAACTTCAGGCTCAGCAGTAACATAAGGGGGAGTTTGGTATCCTCTAGGTATCAAGGTTTTGCCATAAATAGGAATATCATAGGCACTTGTCCTTTCCACATGCTTCAAATCTCTTGCAGACCACTTAAATTGAGCATCTCCAAATGCCCGCAGAGGAGCTAATATCCCAAAAAGCCTTCCTTGCTGAATCATATTAGCTCTTTCATTAGGATGTACTTGCAAAAGTCTCCTGATTTCAGATGGATTTGCAGCATCATGCATTTGAGACAAGGGTAGAGCATTCCAGCCATCTTCATCCTGTATTCCCAAAACTGCCCTGCAATCTCCTGTATTCGCAATGTACAAATCTGTGTCATCTAACATTGCAACACATGCACATGATCCTTGAAATGCCATATGCATAGAATTAAATTGCAACTCTCTATTTAGAGTAGTGGGAGCGGCTTCAATCATTAGATCATGGTCAAGGGAATTAAATGCACTGATAAGATTTTCTTTTATAGTTGTTTCTTCTGAAAGAGAAAGAATCTCTGATGCAAGTTTTGCTAGTTTTGCCTTATAAACATTGTCCATGACATCTGTGAATACACTCTGTGGCCCATGCAACCAATCCACAAGAGAAGAAATATCATAATTGGTTTTCCTTACCACATCAAGTATTTCTGGTGGAGACATTGTCACCGATATATAATTGTAAAGTCGTTCACAAACAGCCTGAGAGCAAAAGTCGCCACCATGACCATCAAATACACCGAACAAATACTGTCCAGGTTTTGAATTCTTCAGTTTTGCTGAAGCATCTCTGTCTTCTATTGGATTATTAGCAGGAAGACGGTTGCAGTCGAAGCTTTTCACAGCACCCTCTCCGGTAATTGACTGTTCATTAAGTCTTATGTAAGCGTTCACCTGTTGTGGTGACAGTTTAGCAGTGGCTGGGCTAAAATAGTGTGCATTCGAGTGAAATGAACGCACTAATGTCTGTCCTAGTCTTCCACCCAGAGGCATCTTACTGAAGGTCAACGGTGATAGTCTACATATCGGAAGCGATTGTAAAAGTTCGACTAATCTTAAAGACATAATTGTATGTCAGTCTTCACATATAGTCATTCAAAAACATTTTAAAATGTGCGATTACTACATGTTTGTCACTTTCACGTTGACAAGTACACCAGTCGGCCCTGTCTGCTACCACAAAACACGAATCGGAAATGTGACACGGGCGTGTAAAAATAAACATGGATGATTTCAAGAATCCGAACTAATGTGTGACTGTAGCTAAATGAGGCGAATTTCTTAGCAAAGGGGAATCTAAAAATCGTCTATATCGACAGAACTTTTCAGAAATTCTATGAATGGACAAAGTATATATGTTGAAAAGACAATTATTGTTTTTTTGAAGATATATTGTGTTAAAAATAAAAAGATGTTAGCGTAAAATCCGGAAATATGATCAGTGCTTTGGTTCGATTATTTTGTTCCATGTGAGGTTTCCGTTGAAGAGAAAATGAGATACACATTTCGACGCAAAAGGGTTTGATAATCATTTAAAATGTACACAATCAGAATTCTATTTCGACATGCATCCAGAAGTCTAACAACAAGTTCAGATAAGCTGGTTGCTGCAAGATGTCTCCGAACACACGCTTCAGACAATGCTGCTCAGACGGCAGGTAAATATAACATGCGTGGTTTTACTAATTGCATAATTCGGGATCGGAGTGTAATATGTTATAGGAAGGTCAGGGGATGATGCAATTTAGTTCCGTGTTGATTTAGTTGATTTATGTACACCATCACTATGACACTTCTTTTTTTGTGAAATCAAAATACAAAATTATACTTCATTTTCCCAAATTTATTGATAGGAAGTCGGTTACTTAACAGATATATATTTCCATTTTGGTTTCATAATATTTCAATAATTTGCATTGCCATGATTAACAATTAATATAACTCAGAAGATTTGTACGACTTGAAATTTTCGATGCAATTTTGGGCGATACTTCGAATTCGGTAAGCATTATATCATGTATATATATTCACAAGTTCAAGTAAATCTTATTTAACGTGGATATCTATAGGCTTAACATAACTATATAACAGAGAGCAGGATTAAATGAATTTAAATCACTGCCTTCGCTAGTGATCAAATCCAGGACCTCTGGCTTACTAAGTTACTAGTCATACGTTCAACTGACAGAGCAGAGCTAAGGAGAAGATCTCTCTAGCCGAGCGGTATATTGCGACAAGTATTTACCAGGATTACATACTCCCCCTCTAGGAAAGAACTTGTCCTGAAGTTTTCCAGGGGTAACAGCAATGCCTTTGGGAGCAGTGACGATTATCATTCCTAAGTCCCTATGTGGGCGCCAATGTAACAGAGTGCAGGATTAATTAGCCTCTGCTAAGGATCGAATCTGGGACCTCTGGCTTACACTAGTCTTACTCTCAACTGATTGAGCTAAAAGAGAAGACTTCTCTAGCTGAGCGGTAATTTCGGCTGGTGTTTACCAGAGTTACGTAACAAAAGCTTGTTATGTAAGATTTTACAATCGACACAAATAAGTAGGATTCCATTAATTGAACAAATATGTACATGACTACATGCAGTACAAATTTTACAGACAGTGGAAGGCTTGAGAGATGCATATTTCATGTTAATGCTAAATATAAATATATCATAGACATCATGTTCCACAAATAGATTTACATAATTATGACAATACAAAACATAACATTCCTTATCATTTAAGTTGAATATACAAGTTATACAGTGTATATAGATAGCCAGAGAGAGAGAGAGAGTGATTGAGCATTCCCTACCTACAATCTCTCTGGCCATCTATATGTATGAAGTATGTTGTAAAATATGCATCAGCTTATATATGTTATGCTGTTCCAACATACATAGGTGTCAACCATCCTGGATTACTCGGGAAGTCCCCAGAAAATCATTAAAATTTCCCCTAAATCACGATTTGGTACAGTTCCAGAATCGGGGTTAAATTTATCCCGAATTTGAGCAGTCATCCCTCATAAAACCCCGGTAATCAGACACTTTGACCCATGATTGATTATGTAAACACAACACCCCACCACCTGTGTAGCTGCCCTTGCCTTGGGGCTTGGTGAGAGAGGAGAGTCAGTCACCATTCGTGCCTGCTGACCGGTGTATACATTACAACAGTATGTGCATGGCTTCATTTGACACGGTCAGTAAATTTTGTGATTTCAACTACGATACATCACTTCAAGAACAAACACTGGTCATATCTGTCAACAAGATTTACTCGCATGAAAGCCAATAATGCCTTTCTTAATCGTAGCTGTCAGTACCAGTGTTTGTACTGCTGCCATCTTTAATTGGTCGTGATCGATACTAATATAAAGTCATAAACTGACACAAAAATCCGGATTTAAATTTGAATTGGGTCAGAAAAAAAAAGAAAAAACACTTTTAAGAAGTTTGTTTTATGTCACAATAGAACTAGTAGTAAAACAAAAATAATTAATAAATTACTGTGTAATTATTATTTGAGAAAGGAAGGGAGCTCGAGATAATGTGATAAATACATTTAGAAATATTTCAGAACAAAATCAAAAAAAAATCAGGAGATAATTCAGTTCCTCTATGAAATGTCTGAAAACGTTTTTTAAAATAATTATTTGTTTTTAGCCCACCATCATCAGATGGTGGGCTATTCAAATCGCCCTGCGTCCGTCGTCCGTCCGTCCGTCCCTCCGTCCGTCCCTCCGTCCGTAAACAATTCTTGTTATCGCTATTTCTCAGAAAGTACTGAAGGGATCTTTCTCAAATTTCATATGAAGGTTCCCCTTGGTGCCTAGTTATGCATATTGCGTTTTGAGACCAATCGGAAAACAACATGGCCGACAGGCAGCCATCTTGGATTTTGACAATTGAAGTTTGTTATCGCTATTTCTCAGAAAGTACTGAAGGGATCTTTCTCAAATTTCATATGTAGGTTCCCCTTGGTGCCTAGTTATGCATATTGCGTTTTGAGACCAATCGGAAAACAACATAGCCGACAGGCAGCCATCTTGGATTTTGACAATTTAAGTTTGTTATCGCTATTTCTCAGAAAGTACTGAAGGGATCTTTCTCAAATTTCATATGAAGGTTCCCCTTGGTGCCTAGTTATGCATATTGCATTTTGAGACCAATTGGATAACAACATGGCCGACAGGCAGCCATCTTGGATTTTGACAATTGAAGTTTGTTATCGCTATTTCTGAGAAAGTACTGAAGGGATCTTTCTCAAATTTCATATGAAGGTTCCCCTTGGTGCCTAGTTATGCATATTGCATTTTGAGACCAATCTGAAAATAACATGGCCGACAGGCAGCCATTTTGGATTTTGACAATTGAAGTTTGTTATCGCTATTTCTGAGAAAGTACTGAAGGAATCTTTCTCAAATTTCATATGAAGGGGCCCCTTGGTGCCTAGTTATGCATATTGCGTTTTGAGACCAATCAGGGAAAAAAATGGCCGACAGGCAGCCATTTTGGATTTTGACAATTGAAGTTTGTTATCGCTATTTCTCAGAAAGTACTGAAGGGATCTTTCTCAAATTTCATATGTAGGTTCCCCTCGGTGCCTGGTTATGCATATTGCATTTTGAGACCAATCTGAAAATAACATGGCCGACAGGCAGCCATCTTGGATTTTGACAATTGAAGTTTGTTATCGCTATTTCTCAGAAAGTACTGAAGGGATCTTTCTCAAATTTCATATGTAGGTTCCCCTCGGTGCCTGGTTATGCATATTGCATTTTGAGACCAATCTGAAAATAACATGGCCGACAGGCAGCCATCTTGGATTTTGACAATTGAAGTTTGTTATCGCTATTTCTCAGAAAGTACTGAAGGGATCTTTCTCAAATTTCATATGTAGGTTCCCCTTGGTGCCTCTTTATGCATATTGCGTTTTGAGACCAATCGGAAAACAACATGGCCGACAGGCAGCCATCTTGGATTTGACAATTGAAGTTTGTTATCACTATTTCTGAGAAAGTATTTAAGGGATCTTTCTCAAATTTCATATGTAAGTTTCCCTTGGTGCCTAGTTATGCATATTGCGTTTTGAGACCAATCTGAAAACAACATGGCCGACAGGCAGCCATTGGATTTTGACAACTGAAGTTTGTTATCGCTATTTCTGAGAAAGTACTGAAGGGATCTTTCTCAAATTTCATATGGAGGTTCCCCTTGGTGCCTCATTATGCTTATTGCATTTTGAGATCAATTGGAAAACAATATGGCAGACAGACCGCCATCTTGGATTTTGACAATTTAAGTTTGTTATCTCTATTTCTCAAAGTACTGAAGGGATCTTTCTCAAATTTCATATGTAGGTTCCCCTTGGTCCCTTGTATTGCATTTTTGGACCAGTCTGTCCTGAAAACAACCTGGCAAACAAACAGCCATTATCGTTAAATCTCAAATTTCTTATATAGCTAGGATTCCCTTGTTTGAAAAGTACTGGAGGGATATCTCAATTTGCACAGATTAGTAAAAGGAAGGGAAAAATAGAGAGAAGATCAATCTGACATAGAACCTATAAAGATCATTCAATGGTGGGCGCCAAGATCCCTCTGGGATCTCTTGTTTAGCTCACCTGCCCAAAGGGCAAGTGAGCTTATGCCATGGTGCGGCGTCTGTCGTCCGTCTGGCCGGCCGTCCGGCGTCAACTTTTTCATTCAAACAACTTCTTCTCAATAACCAAGAGGCCCAGGGACTTCATATTGGGCCTGTGGCATCCTGGGGAGAAGGGCTACAAAGTTTGTTCAAAGAAATGACCTCGACCTTCATTCAAGGTCAGATGGGTCAAATAGGCTATAATCTTCAAACAACTTCTTCTCAATAACCAAGAGGCCCAGGGACTTGATATTGGGCCTGTAGCATGCTGGGGTGAAGGGCTACAAAGTTTGTTCAAATAAATGACCTTGACCCTCATTCAAGGTCACATGGGTCAAATAGGCTATAATCTTCAAACAACTTCTTCTCAATAACCAAGAGGCCCAGGGACTTGATATTGGGCCTGTAGCATGCTGGGGTGAAGGGCTACAAAGTTTGTTCAAATAAATTACCTTGACCTTCATTCAAGGTCAGATGGGTCAAATAGGCTATAATCTTCAAATGACTTCTTCTCAATAACCAAGAGGCCCAGGGACTTGACATTGGGTCTGTAGCATGCTGGGGTGAAGGGCTACAAAGTTTGTTCAAATAAATGACCTTGACCTTCATTCAAGGTCAGATGGGTCAAATAGGCTATAATCTTCAAACAACTTCTTCTCAATAACCAAGAGGCCCAGGGACTTGACATTGGGCCTGTAGCATGCTGGGGTGAAGGGCTACAAAGTCTGTTCAAATAAATGACCTAGACCTTCATTCAAGGTCACATGGGTCAAATAGGCTATAATCTTCAATTGACTTCTTCTCAATAACCAAGAGGCCCAGGGACTTGATATTAGGCTTTTAGCATGCTGGGGTGAAGTGCTACCAATGCAATTTTGTTCAAATAAATGACCTTGTCCTACATTCAAGGTCATAGGGGTGAAATCGAGATTAGGCCAATAGAATGCTGGAATGAAGGACTAGAAAATTTATTAACATGAATAAACCTAGCTTACTATGATATTTGAATAATGAGGTAATCAGCATAGTATCTGTAGAAATGACCTCAATCAACTTCAAAGTTGCTGTAGAGCCAGGTGAGTGATGCAGGCCCATTGGGCCTCTTGTTTAGTTTAAGCTTGGTGTCCATTTCTTAAAACATTCAACTGACTTCTTCTCTTAAACCAAAAGGTCTAGAAATATATATTTTGCTGGTAGTACCCCGTATATATGTATATATATAGGCTCCTGAGATGATGCTCCACAAAGTTTGGAAAAGAGATGCGCTTTGGAATACATTCAAGAGAACAAGGTCATATTTGTCAAAACATTAAAACAACTTCTTCTCACAAGCTCATAGGCCTACAATCATATGATATTTGGCTAGTTAGTTCCTGGGATCGATGAAGCCAGCAAAATATGCAAAAAGAAATTACAATGTACATTGACTTTACATTAAATGTCATCGGTTTCAAATTGGTTTAAATATTGTTCATGAACTTCAACCAATTTAAGGTCACAAGATGTCATAATGTTAACATTTTCAACATAAAATATATAAAGGATTTCTTCTGATTAGCTGAAAGGCCTAGAATCAAGTTCTTTTGATTATGTGAGGGGCAAAGAATCAGCAAAAAAAGTGAACACCAGATGAGTGATGCAGGTCCATTGGGCCTCTTGTTTACATAAATCACGAGGTAGTGTATAGTAATGAGTACATAGCATATATAGAAAGGTAGTTCATGGTCTAACTTTGTATCAGGGGTGAACCTACTGGTATTCATAATAAGCACGCTAGCAATTCACAACAGATCCATATTAGCCGGACATTGTACTGATAATAACTCATTTTCTTTGTGTATTTTCACTAGACCACTAGTAATGCCCACTGCCTGTAAAACTCATACATGTGTTTGCGATTTGATTCAGTTTCAGTTAAAAGAGAAGATTTCTCTGAAATAAGGAAGGACATGCCCGCAAAAGAAATGAGACCCCTTTACTTGGATACACAAGCAACAACACCCTTGGTAAATACAAGTTGGTTGTTATCATGACATTCCTGACATTTGTAAGATTCTTGACATTGCCTCATTTTTAACTACATTAAATGATCACTGGAAATACAGAAAAAAATCATTGAAAATAATGTGACTGGTGTGAAATTAAATCAGAGAAAGAATAAGTTTTGCAGCTAACTAAATAAGGCAACCACTTACATTAATCCACTATTGGATTTCTATGTATTTGAATATTTCAATTATTAAAACATTTTATTAGCATAGATTAATTAAGCTGTACAGAATGTATGTACATGTAATTTACAAAAAATATACATGTCCAATGTAGGAGAATGAGGAGAAATTGCCTCATGATCTATAAAGTCACATGCCTGGCTGATCAAATGTTCCCCCACACTACCTGAGATTTACTTCAACTTATTGCACAATTTCTGTTAGATCTATTTCCCTTGTATTTACCAGATATGTGGGATTGTAGAATATTTAGCTTGCCTGTAGCTTGCAGTTCTGGTTTAAATTTGCTATCCTGCAGAAAAAGCCTTTAGCATTTTGTTTAAGTAAACTAAAACAATGCTTGCAAAACAAGTAACCCAACTGATCTGTCTCTATGTGCAACTCAGTACCAAATCACCTTCCCACTATCCAGTAATGTAAAATATTGAAAAGGGATGTTAAAGTTGCTGTGATCACATTCAATGTCTTTTTGAAAACAAAACAAGATTTTGTTTTGGCATTAACGAGTATCTAAATCTTTGTTTTTCTCACAGGATCCTCGTGTTTTAGATGCCATGCTACCATACTTTGTCAGTTACTATGGAAACCCACATTCAAGGACCCATGCATATGGCTGGGAAAGTGAGGCTGCTGTTGAAAAAGCAAGACAAGTAGGATTAAAATTATCAAACTTTAAAAAAAATTAATTGCACATGGGAAGAAATGTATTACTACTCATAATTTGAATATAAAGTGTCACCATACATATTTTGAGTTTGTCTTCCTTACTTTTCTTTTGAAATGAAGATATAATTCATGGCAACATTATCAAGATCAAGTGGAGGTTCAAGAGAGTTAAATTACTGTGGTAGTTATATAATCATAGACAGTGGGAGTTTCTTATAACATCTTGGATCATTACTGTTGATTGATAATAACATTATTTATAATACGCAGCAAATCGCAACACTAATTGGTGCAGATCCCAGGGAGGTTGTATTCACCAGTGGAGCTACCGAGTCTAACAATATCGCAGTCAAAGGTGTGGGCAGGTTCTACAAGAGCAAGAAAAAGCATGTCATTACAACACAGACAGTAAGTTGCACAACATTACAACACCGACAAACACACAACATTACAACACCAACCAATAAGTCATATGACATACAACACCAACCAATAAGTCACATGACATTACATCACCAAACAATAAGCCACGTGGCATTACATCGCCAAACAATAAGTCATATGACATTACATCGCCAAACAATAAATCACATGACATTACATCGCCAAACAATAAGTCACATGACATAACATCACCAAACAATAAGTCTCATGACATTACATCGCCAAACAATAAGTCACATGACATTACATCAAACAATAAGTCATATGACATTACAACACCAAACAATAAGTCACATGACATTACATCGCCAAACAATAAGTCACATGACATTACATCAAACAATAAGTCATATGACATTACAACACCAAACAATAAGTCACATGACATTACATCACCAAACAATAAGCCATGTGACATTACAACACCAACCAATAAGCCACATGACATTACATCACCAAACAATAAGTCAACTGACATTACATCGCCAACCAATAAGCCACATGACATTACATCACCAAACAATAAGTCAACTGACATTACATCGCCAAACAATAAGTCACATGACATTACATCAAACAATAAGTCATATGACATTACATCGCCAAACAATAAGTCACATGACATTACATCAAACAATAAGTCATATGACATTACATCAAACAATAAGTCATATGACATTACATCGCCAACCAATAAGCCACATGACATTACATCACCAAACAATAAGTCACATGACATTATATCGCCAAACAATAAGTCACATGACATTACATCAAACAATAAGTCATATGACATTACAACACCAAACAATAAGTCACATGACATTACATCACCAAACAATAAGCCATGTGACATTACAACACCAAACAATAAGCCACATGACATTACAACACAGATAGTAAGTCACATGACATTACAACACAGACAGTAAGTCACATGACATTACAACACAGACAGTAAGTCACATGACATTACATCACAGACAGTAAGTCACATGACATTACAACAGTCAGTAAGCCACATGACATTACAATCACAGAGAGTAAGTCACATGACAGTATAACATAGACAGTAAGTCACATGACATTACATCACAGAGAGTAAGTCACATGACATTACAACACAAACACTAAGTCACATGACATTACAACAAACAATAAGTCATATGACATTACAACACCAAACAATAAGTCACATGACATTACATCGCCAAACAATAAGTCACATGACATTACATCAAACAATAAGTCATATGACATTACAACACCAAACAATAAGTCACATGACATTACATCACCAAACAATAAGCCATGTGACATTACAACACCAACCAATAAGCCACATGACATTACATCACCAAACAATAAGTCAACTGACATTACATCGCCAACCAATAAGCCACATGACATTACATCACCAAACAATAAGTCAACTGACATTACATCGCCAAACAATAAGTCACATGACATTACATCAAACAATAAGTCATATGACATTACATCGCCAAACAATAAGTCACATGACATTACATCAAACAATAAGTCATATGACATTACATCAAACAATAAGTCATATGACATTACATCGCCAACCAATAAGCCACATGACATTACATCACCAAACAATAAGTCACATGACATTATATCGCCAAACAATAAGTCACATGACATTACATCAAACAATAAGTCATATGACATTACAACACCAAACAATAAGTCACATGACATTACATCACCAAACAATAAGCCATGTGACATTACAACACCAAACAATAAGCCACATGACATTACAACACAGATAGTAAGTCACATGACATTACAACACAGACAGTAAGTCACATGACATTACAACACAGACAGTAAGTCACATGACATTACATCACAGACAGTAAGTCACATGACATTACAACAGTCAGTAAGCCACATGACATTACAATCACAGAGAGTAAGTCACATGACAGTACAACATAGACAGTAAGTCACATGACATTACATCACAGAGAGTAAGTCACATGACATTACAACAAAAACACTAAGTCACATGACATTACAACACAGACAGTAAATCACATGACATTACAACACAGACAGTAAGTCACATAACATTACAACACAGACAGTAAGTCGCATGAAATTATAGCATGGTCATCAAATCACATGACATCACAGTAGGGACAGAAGTGGACAAAAAACCTTGATTAAGCCAAGATGATATCTTAAATCAGAAGTGCATTTTATGATTTTCAGGAACACAAATGTGTACTAGATTCCTGCAGAGCTTTAGAGGCAGAAGGCTTTGACGTCACCTACCTACCTGTGATGCCAAATGGACTCATTGATTTACAGGTACATTAATACATAAAATACTGTATTGACTTAAAACAATAATACCCTCATTTTTAGCTCACCGGTTACGAGTAACTGAGAGCTAATGCTGTCACGTCGGCGTCCCACCCTACTTTAAAGTTTTTGGGATCAGTTTTTGGAAAGCTTCTAAGTCCAAAAGTATACACCTCACACCCTTCTAATTTAATTTATACATTCATTAGAGATCTAGGTGTGATTTTATATCAAAATCATGCAGAACAAAATTGTGATTTGTTTTGGCATTTTAATTAGTGGACTTCATTTTTTTTGCACAAAAACCCTCTTTAAAGATTTTTGGGGTAAGTTTTGGAAAGCTTGTAAGTCCACACCCTTCTTATTTGGTTTATACATCCATTAGAGGTCTAGGAGCGATATTATGTGACGTACAATTTCAAAATGACATGCTTATACATACATAAAAACTGAATGCATAGTGTGATTGCTGCCGCCGTTGAGCTTTCGCAATCATTGATTGCACTTGTTAGGTCACTTGAGACAAAGTGATCTATTCTTATTGCTTTTTGTCTATCATCATACGTCATTAAACTATATACAGTAAAACCTCTCTAACTGGAACCCGCATTGCCCTAATACCCGGTATTCGTCAAACTCAGCTCTTGGTCCCTTTCGGTTCCTGATATATACTTAGTAATCTAGCCTTCTATTTCTTAAACCGCTATTCATTGAATATCCTCCATTCCCCCAACTGATAATTATCGCTGTTCCTTCCCAATCATAGTAATTATACCCCGTATTTGTAGAACAGGCGCCATGATTTACCTGTTTTTACACTTGACCGCACATGTCTTCAGGCGACAGCCAGGCCTACGTGCTAATTGACAGCACAATATATATGTTGGATCCTGTGTTTGACATGTGGGATGCTGAACTTGAAGTTTGCAAAATCAGGTCAATGTCTTACTTAGAATTGCTATAGGGAAATCTTTTCCAAAAAAGGCTGTCATTTAAAAATGGCATCCCTAGGTATGTGAGTGTTTTTGAACTAAGGCAGCAGTTTCATTCACTGTATATATATATGCTGTTGTAAACTTTACAGTGACCTTAGTAATTTCAGTGATCAATTACTCGAATCTCAACAATGAAAACAAAATTTTTTGTTGACAAATTGATCAATCAAGAAACGAGTCTATACCATTCATTGAAGATTAATTGACTGGATCATCATGCTATGAGGCCATTGGCCTCTTGTTACTATTGTCATGTTGATAGAGCTCTAAAGTTCTTGGTGGTGTCTCATTGTTTTGTTTTGATTTTAACAGAAACTGAAGGATTCTATCCGTCCTGATACAAGTCTTGTGTCAATTATGATGGTCAATAATGAAATCGGAGTCAAACAACCAATACAGGAGATTGGTATGTATGTGTGTATCAAGTGTAGAAACAAATACCCACAGTATGTCTACAACTGATGTGGAGCCTATCCCTGTTGTTATATAGGTGTTACAAAAATATTGTACATGTCTAACAAAAGCTCTTTCCTCATAAACACTAAAGCATTTTAAATTTCTTGGGACAAAAGCCCTCTGTGGTTTTTGTATCAGGACAATTTGTGATTTTGTGATTTTTCATTTTGTATTTAATGACTGCTTTCACATGTTGACAGAAGTTTATATTTCTGCAGAATAGGAAGATTGCAAAAAGGGAAAAAAAAGAAAAATAATAAATAAATAAATGAATGAATAAACAAACAAACAACAGATTTAAAAAAACAAACAAAATGACATGTACTCTAGGTATGTGTCAGTAGTCTCAAGCTATGGATACACCCAGAAGTATCATGTGCAGATTAGTTTTCCCTTTGAAAAAGACTTGCCAAAATGTACATTAATATGAAGAATGAGGCATCACAGTTCTTCTATGAGTACTAGTTCATTTCTGCTGGTTTGCCGCATTCCGTTACGTGTACAGCAGGTTCGTACTGGTACAATTGGTATGAACCCAATAAATGAACGCACGGTAGATTCCATATGCTATTGACTATACCTGAGTATGGATTTATGATATACTGAGTAAGGACAATTTGTCCTTTCTAGTATAGACAAGCCCTTGAAATGAACTGGATTTTCTCGGAAAGTCATAGATATAGCCAAAGCTCATTGGGTTAGAACTAGCTAGGTAAAGACAAAATTCATAGATCAGATTCTTTAAGTAAGTATATGATCCTGTGTGGATATGATCTATAAATCTTTCAGTAAAGTGTAGTTCTATGTAAGATCTTGATTGGTAAGGACTAGATAGTAGATCTGTAGGTAAGAATTGTCCCATTATTACTGTAAAGTTACCATTATTTTACTGTTGTCTTTTTATAATTTTCTGTGCCTGACACAGGTGAGATATGTCGGGCCAATAAGATTTTCCTCCACACTGATGCTGCCCAGGCCGTTGGTAAAGTACCTGTCAATGTGAACGACATGAAGATAGATCTGATGTCCATTAGTGGACACAAGATGTATGGACCTAAAGGTTTGTGTTAACTTCAATCTGTTTGATTGTTTAGACACTGATTATACAGAGTCAGCTAAACTCTTGTACATGTTGACAGGGAAATAGAGCATTAAGTGGTATTGTGATGTGGAAAGTGAGCTTCCTGGTACACATAATTATAAACCAACATTAATTAGTGAATAAACAAATCGGAATGAATCACACATTCTTTTATTGATAAATATAACTTGCAGAAACTTTAATCTGGATTTCACTTGCAAAGAAAGAGAACCTAATGTAAAGTGGTGCATACAGTAATATTCAAATGGAGACAATTATATTACGGTAGAACATTGCATATCTGAACTTTGAATTATCTTGTTGTGTCCCTGACATAATAGAAATACCTGTTGGAATGAAATCACATGTTTGAACATCTACATAAACATAACCAAGGTGATGTGTCTATTAAAGATGTCCATTAGAGATGTCCTTAATGTGTTTGTTTTTATAGCTCTCTATCTTATGTTTGTACGGCACTTTTATCATCTGTTAAAACAAAGTGGCAATGGTCTGCATTCTGATGTCTGTAAACCAGAATAAGCATTTGCTATGATATTGTTCATGTACTACATGCACATTCTTCTAATAGCAATTAATTCACAACATAATATACAAAATGTAGTTATAAAATACCTGTGACCAGTACAGATATTGTTTTTATACCAGGTGTCGGTGCGCTTTACGTGAGGCGGCGTCCCAGAGTGAGGGTGGATGCTCCCCAGAGTGGAGGGGGACAGGAGCGAGGAATGAGGAGTGGCACTGTCCCTACACCTCTGTGTGTGGGCCTGGGAGCTGCTTGTGACGTCTCTATGCAAGAAATGGAGGTCAGTGGACAAAGATAAAAAAGTATCACAAACTCTTTCTCAATACTCGAAATTGATAGTCAAAAAATATTCTTTTAAAAACCGCAGTAATATTGCTCTACTTTAGGCATAATTTATTGTGGGTATGAATTGTCATGAGATTTCATAATAAATATCTTGGAATTTGTACAATTGTCTGTGATGACCATGCGCTAAGCATTAAAATTACTCCTGAGAGTTAATTAGTACAGATGTACTATAAAAAGAGAATCTGATTTGTTTACAGTATGACCACAAGAGAATCACAGCATTGTCAAACAGACTAATTAACCGACTCCAGTCAGCTCTCCCCCAGGTCATCAGGAACGGTGACCCAGAACGCTCCTACCCAGGTATTTTTGTGTATGAATGCTAAATGGTAGATCTGGGATGACATTGTTCTTGTCAGACAAAAGTTCTGGAGTGTTTACCAGTTAGGAGATACAAAATTTGTCTTTGACATTTAATATAATGACTTTGACCTTAGTTTGGTGATTTGTTGGGTTTTAATAGCTTTGAACAACAATACCAGGTATGAGAAACAATATGAAATGAGTTTTGTGTGGCTATTATTTTTAAAAAAAACCATCAATGGTGTGAATCCCACAGAAGTACATGCAGTGTGTAAGTTCCTATCAAATACATTGTAACTAAACAAACCTCATTTGTAAGCATTGTACAATCAAAATACATATTTGTGGAGCTTAAGGTGTAGGCAATAATAACTTATAAACAATACAAGATCCATTATTTAGATCTGCTTTCTCTCTTTACAGGGTGTGTCAATTTGTCGTTTGCTTTTGTGGAAGGAGAGAGTTTACTGATGGCACTTAAGGATGTAGCTTTATCTTCAGGAAGGTAAGTGGAATCTACTGAATGTCTCAATGATAGTACAGGTCCAATGATAGTACAGCTCCAATGTCTGGTATGAAGTTTATCTTCCCTTACTGAATACCTCAATGATAGTACAGCTCCAATGTCTGGTATGAAGATTATTTTCCCTTACTCAATATCTCAATGATAGTACAGGTCCAATGTCTGGTATGAAGATTATTTTCCCTTACTGAGTACGTCAATGATAGTACAGCTCCAATGTCTGGTACGAAGTTTATCTTCCCTTACTGAATACCTCAATGATAGTACAGGTCCAATGTCTGGTACGAAGTTTATCTTCCCTTACTTAATACCTCAATGATAGTACAGCTCCAATTATAGTACAGCTCCAATGTCTGGTATGAAGTTTATCTTCCCTTACTCAATACCTCAATGATAGTACAGCTCCAATGTCTGGTACGAAGTTTATCTTCCCTTACTGAATACCTCAATGATAGTACAGCTCCAATGTCTGGTATGAAGATTATCTTCCCTTACTGAATACGTCAATGATAGTACAGCTCCTATGTCTGGTATGAAGATTATCTCCCCTTACTGGATACCCCAATGATAGTACAGCTACAATGTCTGGTATGAAGTTTATCTTCCCTTACTGAATGTCTCAATGATAGTAAAGTCTCAATGATAGTACAGGTCCAATGTCTGGTATGAAGATTATCTCCCCTTACTCAATACCTCAATGATAGTACAGCTCCAATGATAGTACAGGTCCAATGTCTGGTAAGAAGATTATCTTCCCTTGCTGAATGTCTCAATGATAGTACAGGTCCAATGTCTGGTATGAAGTTTACCTTCCCTTACTGAATACCTCAATGATAGTACAGCTCCAATGTCTGGTATGAAGTTTATCTTCCCTTACTTAATACCTCAATGATAGTACAGCTCCAATGTCTGGTACGAAGTTTATCTTCCCTTACTGAATACCTCAATGATAGTACAGCTCCAATGTCTGGTATGAAGTTTATCTTCCCTTACTGAATACTTCAATGATAGTACAGCTCCAATGTCTGGTATGAAGTTTATCTTCCCTTACTGAATACCTCAATGATAGTACAGCTCCAATGTCTGGTACGAAGTTTATCTTCCCTTACTTAATACCTCAATGATAGTACAGCTCCAATTATAGTACAGCTCCAATGTCTGGTATGAAGTTTATCTTCCCTTACTCAATACCTCAATGATAGTACAGCTCCAATGTCTGGTACGAAGTTTATCTTCCCTTACTGAATACCTCAATGATAGTACAGCTCCAATGTCTGGTATGAAGATTATCTTCCCTTACTGAATACGTCAATGATAGTACAGCTCCTATGTCTGGTATGAAGATTATCTCCCCTTACTGGATACCCCAATGATAGTACAGCTACAATGTCTGGTATGAAGTTTATCTTCCCTTACTGAATGTCTCAATGATAGTAAAGTCTCAATGATAGTACAGGTCCAATGTCTGGTATGAAGATTATCTCCCCTTACTGAAAACCTCAATGATAGTACAGGTCCAATGTCTGGTATGAAGATTATCTCCCCTTACTGAATATGTCAATGATAGTACAGGTCCAATGTCTGGTATGAAGAGTATCTCCCCTTACTGAAAACCTCAATGATAGTACAGGTCCAATGTCTGGTATGAAGATTATCTCCCCTTACTGAATATGTCAATGATAGTACAGCTCCAATGTCTGGTATGAAGAGTATCTCCCCTTACTGAAAACCTCAATGATAGTACAGGTCCAATGTCTGGTATGAAGATTATCTCCCCTTACTGAATGTCTCAATGATAGTACAGCTCCAATGTCTGGTATGAAGATTATCTCCCCTTACTGAATGTCTCAATGATAGTACAGCTCCAATGTCTGGTATGAAGATTATCTTCCCTGAACTGTAATGGCTGAGCTGGTATCTTTTCTGACAAGTGTAACGCGAGGGTCTATACAGACGGCATAGAACATTGATTTGGGACTAAATGGGTGTGTTGGGGTAAATAAATATCTCATTTATCCAAAAATGTAAGGTAGCTGTTATGTCACGCCCGGTTTTATTTTATCTGCACAGAAATCTTAGCGACACTGAAGGGTGTAGGAGAATTCCACGTTTTCATATAGTAGTGTGCTCTAGCCCTTCACCAGACATGGCATCAAGGCCAGAGGAAACTCAGGCTAACCCCTGTGATGCTGATGATCTGTGTCAAGGGTGTTCAATGTATGGCACTCTGACATTCTTGAAAAGTTCGAACCATACAGATGAAAGTAATGATATTCAGATTGAATATACACATCATACAGGTGTACACCATATACCTGTGTACATTATATTGGTGTACATCATATACCTGTGTACATCATATACCTGTGTACATCATATGTGTGTGCATCATATACCTGTGTACATCATATTGATGTACATTATAACTGTGTACATTATACTCGTTACATCATATTGGTGTACATTATACTCGTTACATTATATTGGTGTACATTAAACCTGTGTACATTACATTGGTGTACATTACACCTGTGTACATTATATTGGTGTACATTATATCTGTGTACATCATATTGATGTACATTTTACCTGTATTATGTATACATTATATTGGTGTACATTACACCTGTATACATTATATTGGTGTACATTACACCTGTATACATTATATTGGTGTACATTATACCTGTATACATATATATTGGTCTACATTATACCTGTGTATATTATATTGGTGTACTTATACTTGTGTACATTACATTGGTGTACATTACACCTGTGTACATTTTACCTGTATACATTATATTGGTGTACATTATACCTGTGTATATTATATTGGTGTACTTATACTTGTGTATATTATATTGGTGTACTTATACTTGTGTATATTATATTGGTGTACTTATACTTGTGTATATTATATTGGTGTATTTATACTTGTGTATATTATATTGGTGTACATTATACCTGTGTACATAGTTTGCTATCATTGTATACTAACATTCAATTTGACACAATCCCTCTTAACAGCTGAAACTCATTATTTTCCCTTGTCCTGTTTCAGCGCCTGTACCTCTGCATCCCTGGAGCCCTCCTATGTATTGAGAGCGATCGGTGCTGATGAAGATCTTGCACATTCATCGATAAGGTATGTTTGTAATAGAGATATAATATTATTCAAGTATTCAGTTTTTATATGTCATCCATCAATCTTAAAATCTTTCAAATTTCTTGTCAAGCTATTTGTGGTGTTGACAATGATGATGTATATATATACATTGTATATATTCTTTTTTGTGACAGTATACACCACATACCAGCCAAAAAAAAAAATCACTTCTAAGAGAATGAGTTCAGAATTATATGTATATATACATGTATATATATAATTATTTACATATTAAGTACATTGTATATTTGGCAGAGAAAATTGTTTGCAAAATGTAGTGAAATAAATTTCCAAACCTTTTCGAATGAAACTTTACATTGCTTTCAGATTGTCAAGTTAACATATTAACAAACAGTCTTCCCTATTATGTAATTAAAGTCCGTTCTGCATAAGGAAGAGAATATGGCATTTAAAGTACACATTACATCTAAATGTTACAAATCCAGTATTAACTTTGTACTTATACAATATACAGATAAAAAAATTTTTTGCTTTGTCAAATTTTCTTTTTTTATTGGATATAAAGTTTTGTAGAAAATTTACATGATTCAACAATATAATTATCAAGAAGAATATATTATGTTCTACTATATACTTTTGTGTATAAATGCATGTTGGCTAGTTAAGCGGTAAGATTTGTGTAGAGAAAGTCATCTTGTTTCCCTTGGCTGGCGAAGATAGTCAATTACTATACATTTTTCTCTGTAAAGGTTCGGGATTGGGAGATTCACAACAGAGGAAGAATTGGATTACACTGCAGACAAATGTATCGACCATGTTACACGGCTAAGGGAGATGAGGTGAGCACCCTTATTCTTTATATGGCCGTTCAGATGAGTTCAACACCTGATAGGTGGTAATTGTTTGTATACCCAAGCAACTTACTTTTATATCTCTCCGATAGGAATTTAAATCTCAAATGTTTTCATATGAATGTCAACCTCCTCCCAGAGTTTTGTTTGCAAATTAACTGTTATATTCTATTAAGAAGTTTTACTTTTGTGAACTGTGAAGTAATATTCAAAAAAGAAATGAGATTGTTCAATGATTTAAAATATTTGAATAAATTTTTATTGCTTCACATTCCACAAATTGATTGAAAAATCTAACCTGCCATATATATTGTAGTACCATATTAAAGAGAAAGAAAACAAGAATATTCCATGGAGAGAATTTCCAAATCAGACAGTCAAGCCACATAATCATTCTTTCTCAACTCTGTGTTTACACAGATATACAACTGAGTATAAGGTTCTTGCAACACTACTAATACATATAAGTTTTACTTTTGCAAATTCTTTGAGTTCTAGTGATGATATTGCTTTTTAATGAGTTATGGAGGGGGATGTGTTGTTGTTTTTATCAATCTGTGTACACTCATTTGTATATGAAGAGTGTGTGATTCAGAGAAAATCTTTGTATGATTCAGAGAAAATCTTGCCATTCAGGAAATTGGACACATTTGTTTCCCTTATTAAGTTTCAGATTCATGTGTGAAAGGTCAAGGCCACTTCAAAAAATCTATTATGCTTAATATTTCTTATACTTCTTATTCTTGTATCTTTGTTTTGGTACAATATGGAATACCAACTGAACATTTTTTTTTAATTTCCAGTCCATTGTGGGAAATGGTTCAGGAAGGAATTGACCTGAAAACTATCCAGTGGTCACAGCACTGAGAGTCAGTTTGGAAGGATTGTCATGATGTCTGTGATTGTTGAGCCCGCAGAATGGTACAGGATACAGCCCTGTTGTGTTGTGTGTATTTAACTCGTGTAAAGTCATCAGTTCACCAATGTACAGCTGAGGTATATACGACACAAACCTCTATGCGGTGGTGAAATTACACCAGAAGTTAGGCTGTTATTACCATTAAAACCAACTTATATCGTCCATGTTATTATCTGTACATGCATTTACACATTATATTATTCTAGCAAAGTCTGAGACATTTACTGTCAGACTTTAAAAAGTACAGAAAAGGTAGTACTTGTTTATCCTGTATAGCTCTTGATAATCAAAAACAATTAAAAACTCTCATATATAAGTTATTAATAAGAGATTTACTTGCTTCATGATTTTATTGGTAACTGGTCTGTGTCAGAACATCACAACTAGAAAATACTTCAACACAGTTTATGTTAACTGGTGTTTGTCAAAACTACACAACTAGGAAATACTTCAACACAGTTTATGTTAACTGGTGTGTGTCAGAACGACACAACTAGGAAATACTTCAACACAGTTTATGTTAACTGGTGTTTGTCAGAACATCACAACTAGGAAATACTTCAACACAGTTTATGTTAACTGGTGTGTGTCAGAACGACACAACTAGGAAATACTTCAACACAGTTTATGTTAACTGGTGTTTGTCAGAACGACACAACTAGGAAATACTTCAACACAGTTTATGTTAACTGGTGTTTGTCAGAACGACACAACTAGGAAATACTTCAACACAGTTTATGTTAACTGGTGTTTGTCAAAACGACACAACTAGGAAATACTTCAACACAGTTTATGTTAACTGGTGTGTGTCAGAACGACACAACTAGGAAATACTTCAACACAGTTTATGTTAACTGGTGTGTGTCAGAACGACACAACTAGGAAATACTTCAATACAGTTTATGTTAACTGGTGTTTGTCAGAACGACACAACTAGAAAATACTTCAACACAGTTTATGTTAACTGGTGTTTGTCAAAACGACACAAATAGAAAATACTTCAATACAGTTTATGTTAACTGGTGTTTGTCAAAACGACACAAATAGAAAATACTTCAACACAGTTTATGTTAACTGGTGTTTGTCAAAACGACACAAATAGAAAATACTTCAATACAGTTTATGTTAACTGGTGTGTGTCAGAACGACACAACTAGGAAATACTTCAACACAGTTTATGTTAACTGGTGTTTGTCAGAACGACACAACTAGGAAATACTTCAACACAGTTTATGTTAACTGGTGTGTGTCAGAACGACACAACTAGGAAATACTTCAACACAGTTTATGTTAACTGGTGTTTGTCAGAACGACACAACTAGAAAATACTTCAACACAGTTTATGTTAACTGGTGTGTGTCAAAACGACACAACTAGGAAATACTTCAACACAGTTTATGTTAACTGGTGTGTGTCAGAACGACACAACTAGGAAATACTTCAACACAGTTTATGTTAACTTGTGTGTGTCAGAACGGCACAACTAGGAAATACTTCAACACAGTTTATGTTAACTGGTGTGTGTCAGAACGACACAAATAGAAAATACTTCAACACAGTTTATGTTAACTGGTGTGTGTCAGAACGACACAACTAGGAAATACTTCAACACAGTTTGTGTTAACTGGTGTGTGTCAGAACGACACAACTAGGAAATACTTCAACACAGTTTATGTTAACTGGTGTTTGTCAGAACGACACAAATAGAAAATACTTCAACACAGTTTATGTTAACTGGTGTGTGTCAGAACGACACAACTAGGAAATACTTCAACACAGTTTATGTTAACTGGTGTGTGTCAGAACGACACAAATAGAAAATACTTCAACACAGTTTATGTTAACTGGTGTGTGTCAGAACGACACAACTAGGAAATACTTCAACACAGTTTGTGTTAACTGGTGTGTGTCAGAACGACACAACTAGGAAATACTTCAACACAGTTTATGTTAACTGGTGTTTGTCAGAACGACACAAATAGAAAATACTTCAACACAGTTTATGTTAACTGGTGTGTGTCAGAACGACACAACTAGGAAATACTTCAACACAGTTTATGTTAACTGGTGTTTGTCAGAACATCACAACTAGGAAATACTTCAACACAGTTTATGTTAACTGGTGTGTGTCAGAACATCACAACTAGGAAATACTTCAACACAGTTTATGTTAACTGGTGTGTGTCAGAACGACACAACTAGAAAATACTTCAACACAGTTTATGTTAACTGGTGTGTGTCAGAACGACACAAATAGAAAATACTTCAACACAGTTTATGTTAACTGGTGTGTGTCAGAACGACACAAATAGAAAATACTTCAACACAGTTTGTTTATCAGCATGAAGTCTTATATAGAGAGAATATTTAAAGACCTTTCTCTAATACCTTGCGTTACAAGTATTCTAACACAATGATACATTAACAGCATTTACAGAATCCTTAAAATTTGACACAACTGTGTTAGAATAATTGATTCTTAAGCTTTAAGAGCATTTTGTGTTGAAAAATTTTCAAACTGGTAAGTCTGGAACTTTGATCAAATTATATGTTGTATCTTCAGTCAGTAGGAAAATCAGACACCAGTAATATTTCTGCTAGACAAAGTCTGGTTGGGGCTTTATGAAAATGTCTGTGTTCATGAAAAATGCTTATAAGTTTTTAATGTATTGTGAATATATAAATTGTTTTCTTGTTTTAAGGAGCTT
Source organism: Pecten maximus (assembly GCF_902652985.1). Taxonomy (NCBI): domain Eukaryota; kingdom Metazoa; phylum Mollusca; class Bivalvia; order Pectinida; family Pectinidae; genus Pecten; species Pecten maximus. The sequence goes on from NC_047025.1 coordinate 32,288,880, forward strand.
GATCAGACTTTTTGGGACATTTACTGTTCGTATTTGTTAGTTCTCAATCACAGGAGCATGACACATTCCTATGACCCCAGAATAAAAATCTGGGTCATAGGAATGTGTCAAGCCCCTGTGTACTCGATTTGATCTCTTTCACCATGTGAGAGATAGCACCATTATAAAGTTGATAGAAACCTTTAACTCACCACTGAATATGTTAGCTTGAAGTGATATTAAAGATCTGGTTTAATGTTAATCTTGCATTTCTTTTCTTTATGAATTGAATCCATCAGATAATATCAGAAGACAAAAAGTAGTGTTGCCTTATTTTGTGTGCTGTGATCTGAATTATATACTGTTTTCTGATATTGGGCACCAACAGACATACATAGTTTACATAGATAGTTTACATAGATTTCTCGTAAACATCCTGGAGGGGCCGCGGTGGCCGAGTGGTTAAGGTGTCCCAACACTTTATCAACAGCTCTCCACCTCTGGGTTGTGAGTTCAAAACCTACATGGGGCAGTTGCCAGGTACTGACTGTAGGCCGGTGGTTTTTCTCGGGTACTCCGGCTTTCCTCCACCTCCAAAACCTGGAACGTCCTTAAATGACCCTGACTGTTAATAGGACGTTAAACAAAAAAACAAAACAAAAACAAACAAACATACGTAAACATCATGCAGTAAAATGGACAGCACAGTTTGGTTATGTAAAAATGTGGTCCATGTATGATATTGATCATGGTTATTTTGTCTGTCACTATCACATCAACTCTGACACAAGATACCAGGTCAAACATGAATACCTGAATATTTTATTTTATTTTACGTTAAGTAGTATCTACAAAGGCATTCTGTGAAATACTTAAAATGTTTAATTTGAGCAACTGAATTTGTAATAATCAGATTAGATTTGATACAGTCTCCTATAACTTTGATTGTATGTCTAGTATTCTTATTGAAAGATTGCTGTATAGATGTACAGCACAAGGACACCGAGACTTGACAATAATTCCCAATCCATGGTCCATGTATATATTTATCAAATGATATATAACGTACATATATTTGGAGTGTGGATTAAGAATCTGTACCAGGTAACTTTTGCATCAAGGTATGCATACAGGAAGAAAGTATTCTAACATTCCGTCTGAAACAAACTGTCTAATGCTGATATATTTCTGGTGAAAACTATACCAAATACAGCCATGCCTCCTAGTCCAACCTCTGGGTATTCCTATATAAATCTGAAGTGAATAACAAGGATAGGCTCTGCACTGTTTAAACAGTGTGTCACTTTGGGAAGAGTATTCATGTTAAAAAGGAGGCTTCATCTCTTACATAAACACATTTAAATTTAGGAACAAATTGTTCATGTTATGGGATCCTGGTAAACATTTCTGCAACTAAAGTATTTATAAATTATGGATATTGTGGCTAAGCTGAAGATGTTAACTGGACAGAAAAATGAGTCGTTGGTGTAGGAAAAGGTAAAAATAACTAGCATGTATGTCACACCATACATGTCACACCTGACATTTGTTCAAGGAGCAATATTGATCCTGTATTTCATAATTTATTAAGATATCTTATAAATACCTACATGTTTGTGAAAAATCTTTTATTTGACCAGATATCATAATTGTTTGATAGAACTTACTTTTGCAAGAAGTTTACATATTAGATGTACAAGATAAGAAGATACATTATCTTAATAAATATTATAATATCATGAAGTACAGCATCAACTTTGCTCCTTGAATAAATGTCAACTTTTCTTGCCATAGGTACATGTATGTGATAAAATTTGATTTGCTTACTTATGACATAGGGTATATTTTGAGAGAAACAGTATATGTTTTATTCTCACCCTGCAGTATGGAGAATGTAACACGCTGTCATCTGCAGTTTGTATGTGTTAAATGTACAATTATACATGTACTTAATATTTTGAATTATTTCAATAAACTGTTCCATCTTGTGACTGGATGTGTTTGTTATGTTAAGTAAAATAATGATGATGTATATATATAGTGAATTCAATACACAACAGTTTTATGTAAGTACCACTACTGATCTGCATGATAACTACATGCTTCATGAGGCATTTATTGCCATTCGATGCCCATACAGGTAACACATTTTCCCCATTTTGAAGATTTGTTTAGGGATTTTATTAGGTCATCTCACCTGCAGGGCCAGGATGACCTAAAGTCATTGTTCTTCGTTCCCCACCACCCGCCATGCTGCATACGTAAACTTTTCACATTTCAAACTTATCCAGTTCCATCTGTGGGAATGAGCTCTAATTTGCCTGAAATTATTCTGAGATGGTCCTGACCTGAATTGTTATTTTTCAGGTTGGTCCTAAATCCATGATGGACATCATCTTAGCACAATTTTAAACTTCTTCTCCATTTCCACTTGTACCATAGAGTTGAAAATTGGTGGGAATGTTAATGAAGAGGAGCCAACAAAGAGTTCAATATTTTTTGGCCTTATAAAAACTTTTACATGGAAGTCATGGCGGCCATGTAATCATATTGGTTTACCTGAACAACACCTATTTCAAACTCCTCAAATTCTACCTGTGGGATTCACTCCACTTTACTTACCTAAAATGAACCTGAGATAGTCTCAACCAAGCGTTGTTCTTTTTTTGGGTTGGTCCGAAATCCAAGATGGCCGCCATGACCGCCATTTTAAAAAACACATTTTAAACTTCTTCTCCAATTCCATTTGTACCATTGAGCTGAAAATTGGTAGGGATAGCATGGAAGAGGAGCCAGAAGAGTGTTAATAATTTTGACCTCGCAAAAACTTTGCCATGGTGGCCATCTTGTACCATGATTGCACAATCATAGTTTTCCTAAACAACACCTTTTTCAAACTTCTTCTCAAGTTCCACTAGTGGGATTCACCACTTACTTTATTAAAGTCTCACACAACTAATTATTTCACTATATGTTATGGTAGCACACTACAGTAGGGCAGCCTTGTTAAGCAAATAACTCCTGTATTATGATTTACATAAAAAATGAAAAAATAAATGTACACTATAATTGATATACGAGAATAAAGTGTAGGGTCTTGATGTTTGGAAAATCAAAAATATACACTCCTACTGAAAATAGAATGGCGTAGGATTCGCGGTGTAAAAAGGCGGGAATTCCCCAGGTGGGGGTATCCCAGTGTACTGTAAATGTCGGGGTTACTGTCTTTCGAGTACCCATGTACTCTATTACGCCATTAAACCTATACAATAACAACATTTATCCGATAGAAAAAACTTTTTAATTTGATATAAGTTTCATATCATTTGAACTTCAAACGAGCGAATAAAGGGATGAGGTCCCTAGTAATAACATATAGTAAATTATTTAGTTGTGCGAGTCCTTTACACAGGAAAATAAGTTTTGCCTACATCGAAAAATGGAAGCCCACAGAAAAGGTAAGATAGCAGAAAAACTTAATTTACAACATATATGTCAAAACAAGATTAATTCTGTCTTTGGGATAGAGATCATTTTAAATAGGTTTCAAAAAAAAAATTGTGTAGAGAATTGTGTCATTTTGGGTCAAATATCATAATATTTTGCAATTTTTGAGCATTTTTTAAGCTGTTGCCGTGGTATTCATAGCTCTGAAAATCACTGAAAATATCGGTTTACTTATCCTTCAGAGCTGTATTAAAATTGCAAATGTTGTACATATTACAAATATATACACTTTATTAGAGGTTATATGTAGGGTTAACTGGCAATGTTGCATATCTAAAACATGTGCCATATTTTTCAGAATTAGGCATTTTTACTGTACACTGCTACCTATTGTCAATGACTCCATCCCCTCAATCGCTCATTTGAAGTTCAAATGATGTGAAATTGATATCAAATTAAAGTTTGAAGATTTCCTTTCCCGAAAAATGATGTTATTGGTTATGTTTAATAGCATATAACAGCACACCAGTACTTTGAAGACAGTAACCCTGATATTTACGGTGGACTGGGGAATTCCCGCCTTTTCACAACTGGAATCCTACGTCTAATTCTATTTATACCAGGAGTGTATATTTTTGATTTTCATATATAGAAAGTACACATTTCGTGTATTATTTACTCAGGAAGTAGCTATAAACGTAAGAAACGCAGTTTCTTCAGGGACTTGGTTCAGCTGCCTGAATTAGTTGTGCAAGATATTCTCACTACCCCAACTGATCCTGAGATAAAATTGTCAGGTCGGTCCGCCAGTCCAAGAAGATAGTCATGGCCAACAGTACCACTATACTTATACTGAGTACATATATACATGTATACTACGATATTACAAAGGAATTTTGTCAGTTGACCGTTAAGGCCCACGGGCCTCTTTTTCAATCCCAGAAATTTTCTTGTAAAGTATCAGTACCCAGTTGCTTGAAGTTTTCTGGAAGAAGTTCAAAGTTGAAGATGGAACCTAATTCACCATAACATAAAGACCCCTGGCACATTTACATTGCGTCTGAAGATCAGTAGTCTTGGGTCCTAGGCAATGTGCTGAATACAAATTGTAACTGTCGCATGCTTGTCAAATGACTTAGCTGGTCATAAAATTGCATCCTCGCACAAGATTGTCGATTCTTCTAATGGTCTTTCCCATTACCATATTGATTGTAAATTTAACCGCTGCTTATTTTGCTCAAAACGAACATGAAAGAGTTCTCCACAATCAAACAACTGTTTATAATGAATGGACAACAAATCGGCACATTTTAAATCAAAATCGACATCCTGTGGTAAAATGATCTACAAGATCATGCAGAGGAATGTAACGACAATATTATGTCGGGTGGCGGATACCAATATACAACATGTCGGTCATTTTGGCGTAATTTTGCCGCTCTCCTTTGCTTTTTATATGTGTTTTTATTTTCATTTTGATAAAATAATACTGAAGGCTACCCACAGAGGTGAGCCCAAATAGTTTGCCATGATTATGTGTCATTGTTACACTGTATCTGTATATAAAGCAAACAAAGCTCGCAGCATTTATGGTATTTCTATATTATATAAAAAGGGAGTGGATACGTTTTTCTTTACCACGAGACACAGACCAAAAAGACATATGTGCTTATATACAGTTTTATTACTCCTTTTAATAGTTTCTCTCATTACAAGTCAAAGAAAATGAGATCAGAAATTCCAAGGAGGCGTTTCACAATCCTCCTCTCCTAATCAAACTGAGGAAAAAACAACTAAGAATACTTGCGAAACTGTTTGTTAATGTGATATACTAATATTGTTATTAAATACAAGTATCAATTTAGTTGACGTCACAGGAAAACAATTATCGCCTATCACAGGGACCTGGCAATTTCTTACAGTCTACATCTAAACTCGACTTCGGTTAATGACATTCTGTGTTTTGTAATGAAAATACTGAGGTATGTCCGAAAACGTGCTATACACACTAGTAAAGGTCCAAATACACATAGACTGTAACACATTGTCAGGTCCCTGTGATACACACTAGGAAAGGTCCAAATACACATAGACTGTAACACATTGTCAGGTCCCTGTGATACACACTAGGAAAGGTCCAACACGTAGTCTGTAACAAATTCTCAGGTCTCTGTGATACACACTAGGAAAGGTCCAACACGTAGTCTGTAACACATTGTCAGGTCCCTGTGATACACACTAGGAAAGGTCCAAATACACACAGACTGTAACACATTCTCAGGTCCCTGTGATACACACTAGGAAAGGTCCAAATACACGTAGACTGTAACACATTGTCAGGTCCCTGTGATACACACTAGGAAAGGTCCAAATACACATAGACTGTAACACATTCTCAGGTCCCCGTGATATACACTAGGAAAGGTCCAAATACACATAGACTGTAACACATTGTCAGGTCCCTGTGATACACACTAGGAAAGGTCCAAATACACGTAGACTGTAACACATTCTCAGGTCCCTGTGATATACACTAGGAAAGGTCCAAATACACGTAGTCTGTAACACATTCTCATATAGTTGTCAGCTATTCTAAATATGATCTTACTTATAAAAATAAGAATTTTCATGAAATGCTAGCTGAGACAACATATTTGAACTTGAATTGACTACGTTTCATGAATTGTCTGTCCTGTTCTTCATGATCACGTTCCTTCGCTGTTCAGAGGTTGTCAATTTAGAGAGGGAAACTTAATTAATCATACTTCGGCAAATTTAGAAATAATAGTACAAGTTAAACGTCTTTGAATGAATACATTTTTTCTTAAATCAAATCAATCCATAAACAATAATAGCTGGAATATGCTGACTGCATCACAAGTGCCTGACTCGTTTTATAAAATAATAACATATAAGAGTACATAAAAATGAGATTTATATGTACTCTTAGATGTTATTATTTTATAAAACGAGTCAGGCATCTGTGACTGCATGAAGGTAGGTCTTTATATATATATTATGGTTTCTTGTAGTATAGAAAAAATACTTTAGCCCCTACTCCCACTATATAGTAAGAGTAGGGGCTAATATATACCAGAAACATATAATAGATGTTTCTGTATACCTGTATATATGTTTTTCTTTTGATACTATCCAGATGCAGACGCTCGTGTAATTTACGAAGGTTGGAAACAGAGATGTCCCAGCGTTGTATTGCTTTACGACAAACAATACGATTTTATTGTAACATCTCATTAAAAGATAGGTCAAATAGCGAGACGGCGATTATTGAGTTGGCTTGAAGGTTTGAAGTTGTTGTCGTTGATTGTTGGCGCCGTACCCTCCGGACCTACCAGTTACGTAACAGTACAAGTGATCTATATATACCATGATACACACATAGCGGACTTGAACGGTTAAACATCATTTACATATTGTCAGGGGAGGCAATTTGATAGCCTAAACATTCATATGCTCAGTGGAGATAGAAAGTTTTAGGCTATATCAGAGACCTATATAGTATATAGGTCTCTGGCTATATGTTGCATGTTTTCTTGGAATTTTAACGCGTTAAATGTTACTTAGCTAGCATTTAACGTGATAAACAGCTTCGTTCGTTTAACGCGTTAAAAGTCGTAGCTTTTGTTTTAACGCGTTAAAATGACTAAAATAGTAGACGAATCGAATTCCTTGTTGCACCAGCTTTCTTGAGAGAATGCATCGACTAACTGTTCAGGAGAGAGATTGTCCCTATTTACTGAGACCCCCAGTTTATCCCACCATTCCCCCTCCACCTGATCCTTAGAGGATTCAGTATTATCTTTGTCAGAGGGTTCTGGGGACCACCTGTCCATCACCTTCACATCTGTGAGAGTACACAAAGGTGATTTAGGGGAGACTCTACGTCAGATATTGTTTGGGGTGCAATGCTGACACAAGAGACACACTAGCTTGTACAAAGGTCACACTTTTTCTCTCCATTTTATTATAGAGTTTATATTGATAGATTTTACTAACTTCATACGATTTTTCAATATACGACGGGTCCCAGTTCTTAGCCCCATAATCCATGATCATTTACATACATGATGGATCACATGGCAGCCGACCACCATAGACGAGCATCTCGTTACCTGTAAACTACAGTTATAACACGGTATAATGTGTGATGTTCTGTATAATCTCGTCAATTTTCAAAGATGACAAAACTACCAAATCGCTGAACAAAATGACACAACTCGGAACGTCTGTAAACAATGTGACGTCATCAGAATGTACCAGTTTACAGACTTAGATCTACACAAATGACCAAAAGAATGAAGCACAGTGAAAGAGGAAAAAATTGTTGGTTATTCCAGAGACATATATACAGAATATATATATGTCTCTGGTTATTCGCACAAATTGATTATTTTGATACGGTCTCTGTTTTAATCGGGTTTCAGAAATGTCAACGTCCTCTTTAATGTGTTGATGTTCTGTCAACGCGTACTGAAATGTTCTGTCATTAAACTGTTTGAAATGATAATAAAAAAAAACATCTGCAGACCAAAACAAACCAAACGCCGACATCGGGATTTACACGTATACAGGAGTCATACGTTGACTCTTCATTTTTTGGGCAAATAACCATTGTCACATGCCCACTGACAATATCGCCGACGGGACTGAGGGATTGTCTTGGCACAGCGCTAGCCCCAAGGCATTCTTGAACCACTGCCCGAACCTCGATCTCTCCTCGAAGCCTCCATATTTTCCATCTTCCATGAATAATTAACTTTCACCCGAATGCTGATATGCAAGGGTGCAACTGATTGGTTAATCTGATAAAGTTTAACGCGCGTTAAAATAATTATGAACGTGATAAAACTGTCTTTAACGCGTTAAATGATAACTGCATTTAACGCGTTATAACGTGTTAAGTTAACGCGTTATTTAAAGCTTAACGCGTTAAGTCTTAAAGCGTTATGTTTAACGCGTTAAATGTTATGTTTAACGCGTTAAATGCTAACTTGCTAAATGTATCTCGTTTTTGACATCATGCGGCCTACATGTATAAGTAAATCTTATAAACAACATAAAAGATAATATCGGTATTGGACAATAATACAAATATAAAATGAGTACGTATGTGGCTTACAGATATATGCCTATAGATTTAACAGATCGGATCTTATAATTAATGGCTTCGAAAATTTCAATTTCTACCTCAGTCGTTGACTTGCAAGTTAAACACTATCTCTGATTTCGATCAATTTGGTTAAAACGGTCAATTTCGATCGCTAACGTAACCGCAGACATACACAGATTTGATAAACATTCTGTATTTCACAGCTAGGTGTATATTTGGTTAAATAAAATTGAATGAAAAAAATGTCCTATATAAAAAAAAACCAAAAAAAACCCAAACATTTTGAAAACATTTCTAATAAATTTCTCAAATACTGTACGTTGGACTTGATAAGAAAATCTCAGCCGTATACAAAATAAAATAGCTTTAGAGTTATTTGGTTTTTACTAAATAAAAAATCATATGCAATATTCTATGGAACGCCAAATTAACATATTTGAAGATAAGTTCAATTAATTGAAGACAGGTTCAATTTAATTGCAGATAGGTCCAATTCAATTGAAGATAGGTCCAATTATTTGTACCTATCTTAAATTATTTAAAGATGGATACAATTGAAATGAACCATCTTTAATTGAATTAACCTATCGTTAATTGAATTGAACCTATTTCTAATTAAATTAAACCAGAGACATACATATATATATACCTTCAAATTCAACATATCCTTAATTGAATTAAACCTATCTTCAATTCAATTGGACCTATCTTTAAATCAATTGCACCTATCTTTAATTCATTGGCAGAACAAGGGGAGCGGTCCTTTTTCCCTACTTGTTCGTAATTGAAGATAGGTTCAATTCAATTAGAGATAGGCCCAATTCAATTAGAGAAGGGTACAATTCAATTAGAGATAGGTACTATTCCGAAAAGATGCTTGTATTTAGGTTCTACTTCTAGCAATGATTTAAAGATCTTACGGAATTTCCTAAATCACGTAGAATTCTAATTCCTTTTCGATGTCTATATCTGAGGCAATAAACATAAGTTATTATTGAATTAAAAATCAAAATCTGTTAGTTGCTAACCAGTGCTCTAACAGCAGTTAAGATAACTAAATATGAATAGCCTATTTATGCTTATGACATTTTCTCGAAATCCCGTTTTGAGCCTCTTGTGGAACTCTCTTGCTTTGGAGACAATAAAGGTTGTTACTTCCTTTTGGCGCGAACGAAGGTCATCAACAAATCGTTATTGTAAAGTGTAGCTATGCCTAGAATTGATAGCGATATCAAATTAGATTTCAAAGATGTGTTGGTCAGGCCGAAAAGAAGTACACTGAAAAGTAGATCAGAGGTAAGTAATTAGCAAAAATCAAGATGAGACAATCGCACGTGTTTGGTATTATGCTATCGGTATATCACTCAGAAATCAGTAAACTGATCCATGGCTGTACATGTACTGCCCTGTAGATCTAGTCTGTGGTGTTCGCTAGAAATCGAATTTTTATCTGAAATTTATGATACTCAATTTTTTATATAATTTGATATAGCAGACAGAAATAATTGTTGTTATACACAACTTCAGCTTTCATAATCGCACAATAGATATATAAAATAAAATGTCCGTTCACAATAGATTTGTTTGATCATGATCATATTACTGTTTGATTCGGACCTTTTTAGGTGTGAAGGTAAAATGGGCCATCATTGATAAAATGCTCAAAACATGTGTATTACTTTATTATCTCTTATTTGTTGTTGAGAAGAGTAAATACAATTTGCCTGTGTTTTTATTCATGACTGAAATCTGTCTTCTGCAGGATTCTGGAACTATTCAATTTTTTATAATATTACAATTAACAAAGGACTAAAGAAGTCGTCAGATCTGCATGTAGCTATAGCTGCATTCATATTATATATTTTATATCTCAAAGAATTAATTAATGTTACCCTAGAATTAAATATTCCTTTATTTCTTTTAATTCTTACCCGGAAATTTTGTGCTATCAGGTTTGGTACTTGGTATACGTAGTAGTTGAGGAAGATATACAGCTCATCAGCCTCTGTGTAGTTGGTGCAACCCCAAATTCAAACTTGGAACATGAAAATTAATTTTTTATGGTATATATCAATCCATCAACCATACCCTGAAAATAAAGATGTGAAAAATCACAATATCATACAACCATTAATAATTTTATGAGACCAATTCAATTCATAACCCATGGCATGAGAATTTAGTGCAATTAACAATGAGTGTTAAATACTTCTGACATAATGGTTCATATACATCAACAATTAATTACACATAATAAAGGATCTAATAATGTTTACATAGTAACAGGTATCATGGATGCATTATATGTCATAGGAATTAAGGAGTAATAACTGCAAACTAGTGACCTCTCACGTGCACGTAAACATTCTATCACTATATAAGCTAAAGGGAAATTCTGTCTAGCTTGAGCTGGTTAGGTGAATCAATTACACTCCACTTTAAAATATACAATGATTACCAGGTATATAAGTACGGTATATTCCAGATATTTCAATGTTCATACAGTGCACAAATTGAAGTAGAAATGTGTTGTGTGTAAAGTGTTTGGTTGTTTAAGAATTTGTTGATACATTGTTATTTAACACAATAGAATTTGCTGTGTAAAGTGTGTGCCTGTTCTGTTGGTAGCACCCTTGTCACAGCCCATACATACACTATGCCAAATGTACATCAGCGATGTCCGAGGACACGGTATGTAAGGTGTTCAATCAAAATGTCTTTGGCGAGGTTTGTCATTATATGCTAGCTGCGTGAATAACCAATGATGCGTGGTACATACAATATGTGTGTGTGGTAATGTAATTGAAAATTTAAAGCTTTAATGATTTGATTTTATTGAATTTGTTTTACAAAGTTTTGGGTACTGTATATATACAGTAAAACTCACTTGTGTCGAACACAGTTGAATCGAATACATCGGATAAGTCGAACGTTTCGTTCGGTCCCGATTTTTTCTCGTCTTTATCTAAGTAAATTAAGCACGAATGATTCGAACACTGTTGAATCGAATACTACGGTTGTGTAGAATATATTTTGTGGTCCCTCCCTTCTAAACTATACCAAAATTTCCATTTTTGTCTCGAACATCGAGTCGTCATGCTGTCTCCGGTAAAATTTGCTGACCTCGCCTAATTGACCGAGTGTGACCGATCAACGTCCAAAGCGCTAGCCTATTGTTAGTTCCCGGCAGTCGGTCGCACATCATCCCATTGTTTATACAGGTGCACAGGTGAAGTAAAAAGTTCAGGTATACATAACTAAGAATGAAATGAGCACGTTTAAGTCTACAAACCAATATGTGTTCTGTTTACTGTTTTGATACACATGGCTGCTGAAAAAAAATAGGAAAAAGTAAACGATAAATTAAATATCTTCCATCGAAAAATGCACAGAAAAAATACTTGTCTGTCATTGATTTATTTATATATCCCTAAATTCTGAATACGACGATGCAATAGTAAAAATGATATGCGGGATGTTTTTACTCTGTTCAAAAGATCGTGGCAATGCATATCATGCAGCCGATAAACACTGACAGCTGCCTTCACCTTTGATACAAAATCAGCACGCGTACGGTCGATAATTTTCCTGAACTGTTTATTGTTTAATATTGTTAAATTGTAGAACAATATGAACGGATTTCAAGATAATTAATAATGTTAGTACAATATATACATTTATATTCTTATAATGTATGTATCGTTTTCATAAAATATTATGCTGTCATTGTACGACTCCCGTGCGTAAATCGCGTGTCTATGTCAAAGATGATTTTACGCATGAACTGTTTTGATCTGTAACTGTGCACAATATTGTTTATTAGATAAAGGGATAATTCTTATCATGTACAATTAATTAATTTCTTTGTTATTAATTATTTATTGCTTATTTTCGACTATGTTATCAAACACTTGTTCTGCATACAACTGATGATAGTCGGATATTTTGTTTCCGTATACACACTAACACGGATAAGTCAAACCATCGGATAAGTCGAATATTTTGCTTGGTCCCGTCGACTTCGACTTATCTGAGTTTTACTGTAATTATGTAGTACTAATTTTCTTCAAAGATATGGAAAGTCCTATGACCATAAATGGTTAAATGTTTGCATGTTGTACCAAATATGAACTGAACCTGCACAAATATTTTGATATATATTAAAATTTACAATCACGAAAAGGAAAATTGCTGAATTACAATATAATTGTTTAATATTAATCCAGTAATATTTGACTTTAAAGGTTTTAAATCCCTTGACTACCCGGGTATATGTGTTCTCTGGCTTTGTGGATTCTGCATGTTCTAATTCCTATAACAATTTGTGTAATACAAGAGGCCCATTGAACTGACCACTAGGCACAGTGATCATTGGATATACTTAATAAAAACAGGAAAAACAAGTCAATAACAATATCAAAAGCATAGTTCAACAATTGAAATAAAAAATATGGCAGATACATTTCTTTATGTTGATAAATATCATGGAATTTTATCATCTTGATTAACATGATGAATCTTTATTAGACAGAATTTAAAGGGGCCATTTGTTA